>NC_038250.2:2891568-3099746 GCF_000004515.6 Glycine max
TCGATCATTCGATCGATGAACCATTTAAAAGGCAGAAATTATAAAGTGAAACGTAAATTGGATTGCATTCGAAATGTAAAGTTTACAGAAACTTAAAATGGTTCACAAACATACATTCTCCTTGCGTACTCGTTTCTCTCTACGCTGGGTACTTTGAGTATAAGGATTTGTATAAATGATTTGCGACCTCGAAATCTGACTAACAACTGCTATATATAGACATTAAAAAAAAAATAAACTGCCCTAACGGTCGAACATTATCCTAACGCCAAGTGTCCTGCTACGTACACCTTGCATGCACATAACTGCTCCTTAGAACGGTTATCCACATTGTTCGAAGTCGAACTGATTTTGTGAAGTCTTGTCAAAAATTACGCTAAGTCCAGAAATCTTGCTGCATTGCCTTCGACTCGACCATACACCTGCTCGACTAGCCCAATGGTTCGAAGCCCTCCTTCTTGTCTTTTCGATTCGAACAGTATCTAACAAAATTCGAACTTAGAGCATATTTTTAGCTCATAAAAAATATGGGCTAACAAATTGCCCCCAAAAAATGTCTGCTTCGATTCGAGATCGAAGGAAGATGAGAAGTTGACATTTTTTCTCTTCTTCTAACAGTTTCCCTGGAATGGCGACACGATGGCACGTTTAATGTAACCGTCGCCTCGATCTCCCACTACCCATCATTAATCCCACCTTTCTAGGCAGAGTGGGATACGTGTCACGCTGGGGAGTTAAAAGGGAAATCTGATGTGATTGATTTCTGACCCTTGATTCTTATTATATTGTTTTTCCTTTTTTAAAGTGAAACTCCATAAATAGCACAGAGAACTCCAGACAAAACCCCTTCAGCTTCTTCCAAAACCCTTCTTCTTCTTTACTTCCGAAAACCTTTTCTTCTTCTTCTTCGCTTCTGAAACCCTTTCTTCTTCCTTGCTTCCATTATTTCCGGCGAAACCTTCTTATTCTCAGATACTTGTTATTTCTTTCATCATCAACCTCATCGTGTCTCTGAACTTTGCTACTGTTCTTCGTGAATCCAAGCTTTTACTCACTGATTCCATCAGCTACTAAACCTTTCACGAGAAAATCATCCCCTTTTCAGATTTACAATGTCGCAAGGACAAGCAGTTCCGTTTGCTGGGAAATGGCACCGTTTTACAGTCAGGAATGACGGAGAGAAGGTGGTCCCAGAACCACATGGTGACGCCGAACAAACAGAAACCTGGGAATCAGAGGTGATGATCCCTTTTGCAATGGAAAGGACAGTTTACGCTTTCGGTGGACCTCTGCCAGACCAAGAGTCACTTTCGAGTTCAATGAACAAGGTATTTCCCTGCTACCCAACTTGCGAACCTAGGATTTTTGATAGTGAGCCTTACAACTTCAATTGTTTAAGCAAACCCCACAAACTCTTTCGATCCGCCCCGTCAATAGCCCATAAGGATTACCTACCTTGGCTTGATCGAGTCGAACAAGCGTATGAGGATTTCTGGAAGACATATGGCATCTTTGATTTGATACAATTTTCTCGATCTGGTCCTGAATATCGACCAGAAATGCTGATAGCAGCTATGCACTTTTTCGAGTCTTCTACCAACACCTTTCAGTTTAAATGTGGTATGATGACCCCCACTCTCTTAGACGTAGCCGCCCTCACAGGCCTTAGGCCTAGCGGAGAAACTTATGATCCCACTAAATCTAGTGATAATATCAAGCTAATATATAAGGAGAACACCTTTTCCAAATATATAGCTGAACACAAAGGATCGGTCGAAGAGGAAGTCTCTGATGAAGAGCATGTAGCCTTCTTGACCCTATGGCTATCTCACTATGTCTTTTGCACAAAATCCTTGCAATTAGCCAAAAGATTTATTCCAATGGCAATACAAATTCATGAAGGTCAGAACTTTGGATTTGGACGCCTCTTGTTAGCAGTGCTATATGAATCGCTTGGGGAGGCATGTGATGACCTGAAGAAATCGAAGGATGGGTCTTCCTTCTTAGTATCTGGGCCTATGTGGCTTCTCCAGTTGTGGCTTAATGCCACTTTCGAACAAGAAATGGGATTAATAATCCCACAAGATTATGCTGAAGAAGTTGCCAATCGCTCGATCGAAGGCCAGAGAGCACTTCGATTAACACCCAAGACCTTCGATCAAAACCCACAAAAGCTGTTCCTCAAGTACATGAAGATTTTTCTGAGCTTTGACAAGTTTCTTCCCCAACATGCTCCATTCATTAGTCGAGAGGTTGGCCCGGCCTGGTTCACTGACTATTTTCCTGCTGTCGATCCGGACAATGAAGAAGAAGTGAACGAAATATGGTCATTTTACTTGAATCCACAGATCCTGTCTTGTCGTACAGGTGTTCAATCGAACTATTTAGGCCTGGTTGGATACCAGCCTAATTTGGTTTCGAGACAATTTGGCCTCTCGCAAATCCGTCCTAAAAGCTTGTTCGAAGATCCTCGAGACGTGATAAGAGGGGCCAATCTTTCGGAAAAGACTTTCAAGAAGTTTTTGAAGATTTCTCTTGATGAAAACTACAACTTGCATCCTTTTGAATTCAACCATTCCCACTTCTGCACCATGGGGTTTGTTACCTGGTGGGAGAAATATTATTCGACCCGTTCAGTTGGAGACACTACTATCATGATCTCCAGACTTGAGAGTGGTTTTACACAACCAACGGTCGAGAATATTCGCTCAAACCTTCAAGCTCGAGGTATTAAATTACTTTTGACTTTCTAAATTGATATGTATTTTTGCCTTTTCTAATATTCTTACTTTTAGGCAAAACAATCATGACAAAGAAAAGCACCGAAACGTCTCGAGCTGATGTGAAACCCAAGAAACCCACTGGGGTGAAGATCCAAGAAGGGAAACAAGAAGAGAAGGTAACTCTTCTGAACTTATCTTTTACTCTTAACGTCTTTACCTCATATTTCTTTATTTTTTCAGAGTCAAAAGAAAGATGATAGCACTGAGACTACCACGACCTCAAAACGCTCGAAGCGTGTGGTCATCGAATTAGACGAAGAAAAAGATGCAAGTTTTATTTCTAATGTCAATATTATAACTCTCTTTCAAGTCTATATTCTGACATTTCTTTACCCTCATAACACAGGAAGAAGAGGAAAGACCTCTTATAAGAAAAAGAAAATCACCTGCGACTTCGACCAAATCTGCTGACCAAACAGAGGCAGGCAATTCCTAGGCTCAAATGCCTAAGAAGAAAAAGAAAGTGAAGCAGGTCGAGCCTGAACCTTCTGTGACTGTCGAGGGTGGCGAGCCAGCTAGGAAGAAAAAGAAAAAGACCAAGTCTTCAAAAGAACAAGGTGACAATCAACCTGTTGACGTCCAACCACCTTCGACTGATGTTGACGGCACTGAAGCAGAGGCTACTCCCTCTATTGCTGAGATGGGCAACCCTGTCGAGCAACCGGACTTACCACAAGAACAACCTACCGTCGAGGTATCATTCTTAATGTGATTTTAATCATAGCTTATACGAAACTATTTGTTAACCTTTTCCATGACAATTCGAATCAGGTACAACAAAATGTTTCTGTAGAAGAAATACCCTCATGTGCTCGAACATCTCCTGCTCCTGAGACGGACGCAGTGAATGTTGAGGAACAGGGTGAAGGTCAAGGTATTGGATCCAGCAGTCCTCATGGATCGAGTCAGAAAAGTTCATCTGAAGAACAATTTTCCGATGAAGAGGCTATACAGGAGGCTGAAGCTGGAGGTTCGGACATTTACCCAGCGTCTTCAACATCCAAGCTTTTCGCTAGCATAGGGATCGCAGAAGATACATTCATTAAAATGCAAGACGAAGACCCTGCTGCAGCCCTTCGACTCCTGCTGAACACCAGTCAAGCCAACACCTCAAGTGAAAAGATTCCTGGTGCTTCGTCCTCCTCTGATGCTGACATAACCTCTTCAGTACGCCAAGATTGCCTGCTCTTGAAGTTATCAATGGAATACGCACGGGAAGACGTACTTAAATCCATTGAAGAGAACCCCTCTGCTGCCTTTGGGCACCTGAATTTTTTGAAAAAATTGCACAACCCCCTTACCTCTGATGAGATTCTAGGCAAAGTTATCCAAATCGAGGCCATCATCGATCAGTTTGCAAGTACCGTGCAGAAAAAACGTGAAAATAGCGCCAGACTGGATGCCCAGAAACAGGCACATATCCTTCTGCTCGAGAAAGCCCGAGTTGCTCAACATGAAGTCGAACGTCTCACCAAAGAGGCGAAAGAAGGATCTTCTGAGATCAAAGCCTGCGATGATAACATCTCTTCCTGGGAGGCCACTATTACAAATTTGCTGTCTCAGGTCGATGATCTAAGGCAGAGAATTGTAACAGAGCAAGCCAAATGCCAAGAACTCCAGGAGAAGGCCGCTAATTCGATTCAGAAGCTGGTTGCTGAAAAAGGGAGGGAAGGCCTGAAGGCCTTTAGCGCATCTCAAGTTGTAGCAGATGAGGCGAGAGCTATGGAGAGTGCTGACCAGGTCTTAACTAAAGAGATGGCCACCTTGAAGAAACTATATGAGGACTTGGTCATGCATTAGTAGAACTTATAATTTCTTTCTTTCGAATTCTGTATTTCGATTTTACTTTTTATGTAATACTGACAAATGCCCTTTTGTGGCAATTTACTGTTATCGCCATTTTTATGTTTCCAGTATTTTTCTTATTCTATGCTTATTTTAACTTCGAGCAGTGTTGGTTTATATTTTTTCAAATACTTACCATTTATGCTCAAAGTACGTTTCTGAGGGGTTAATTCCTCTAGTTCATAAGCACCATTCGAATAGATTTGAATTATTTTGAACGGTCCTTCCCAATTTGGGGACCATTTGCCCAAGGCTCGATCCTTACTATCCATGGGCAGGATAACCTTCCAAACTAAATCTCCAACATTAAAAGTTTTTTACTTCACTTTCTTATTATAAGCTTTAGCAACTCTTTCTTTTTGTTTAGTCAAAACTTCTAATGCTCTTAATCTCTCCTCATCTAAATCAACTAACTCATCCGACATCATTTTCCAATAATGGTCGATTGGAATGTCCATTTGTTTTTGTACCCTGGCTGATTGCAAATGTATTTCGACCGGAAGTACAGCATCGTGCCCATAAGTCAGTCGAAATGGGGTAGTATTAGTTGATTCCTTAGGAGAATTTCTACATGCCCATAAAACTTGATCTAACGTTTTATTCCAATTTCTTGGCTTTTGGGCAATGTGTTTTTTAATCAAGTTAATTACAATCTTATTGGCTGCTTCAACCTGACCATTTGCTTGCGCGTAATATGGTGTTGAGGTTAATAATCGAAAGCCAGTTTTTTGGGCAAATTCTTTCATTTTTCGTCCAGTAAAAACTGAACCTTGATCAGTGGTAATTGTTTCGGGAATACCAAACCTATAAATAATATAATTTTGAATGAAACTAATTACTGCTTCCTGATCAACATTTGGCAAAGGGACTGCTTCGATCCATTTTGTAAAGTAATCGACACCAACTATGATATAACGCTGGTTCTTAGAAGAAGCAGGCTTGATTTCACCAATTAAGTCCAAAGCCCATCCTCTGAAAGGCCAAGGTTTGATTATGGAGTGTAACTCACTAGCAGGTACATGCTGTATCCCTGCATGCTTTTGGCATTCCTGACAGCCTTTAGCAAATTCTATGCAGTCTTTTAACATCGAAGGCCAATACAAACCTTGTCGAAATAAAAGCCATTTCATTTTATGGCCTGCTTGATGTGATCCACAAGCCCCACTGTGAACATGGGAAACTGCTAAGTATGCTTCTGATTCACTTAGACATTTTAACAACACTCCTTCTGCAGTCTTTTTAAACAAATCATTTCCCATAACCACGTAATTTAAAGCCCTATATTTGACCTTTCGAGCCACCTTGCCTATTGGATTTTTCAAATATTCAACAATGGCCTTTCTCCAATCATTATCTAACATATTGTCAATAGCCAAAATTTGAATTTTTTCCTGGAGATCATTCATGCTTTCATCTTCATTATTTTGTGGTGTACTTGCCCCCACAAGTTTTGGCATTGGCAATTTAGTGCTTAATGGCTCTGGTAATTCCAGTTTATCTTTTATTTCGATCAACTGAGTTAACTTTTCCTTCGACATTTTGTACCCTGAAGCTATTTGGGCTAAATCATTTGCTTCTTGGTTTTCTTGTCGAGGTATATGCTCAATGTTAATATAATCGAAATGATTCAGAAGAGAATTTGCCATAACAAAATATTTTGCTAAGTGTTCACTAACACATTTGTATTCTTGTGTTAATTGTCTCAACACTAGTTCTGAATCACCCCTTATGTTAACATTTCTTGCCCCCAGGCTAATTAAAATTTCAAGGCCTGTAATTAGAGCCTCATACTCAGCCTCATTATTAGAACAAAGCCCTTTGATTTTATATTTGAATTTAGTTGGAACTTTATTGGGGGATATTATTAAAATTCCAATTCCAGTTCCATGTTTGTGTTTCGAACCATCGAAATACAAAATCCAAGGCTCTGTATCCACATAGTCTTGCGGCATTTCGATCAATGAGTGATCTACAATAAAATCAGCCACAATTTGACCCTTAACAGATTTCAAAGGCTTGTACGTTAAAGAATATTCTGTTAATGCTAAAGCCCATTTTCCAATTCTACTGTGTAAAATAGGTTTTGACAACATGTGCTTAATAACATCATAATGAGAATACACATAAACATCAACAGGCTTTATATATTGCTTAAGTTTTGCACAAGAGAAATACAGACAAAGACAAAGTTTTTCTATGGCAGTATATCTAGTTTCTGCATCATTTAGTACACGACTAAGATAATAAATTGCATATTCTATGCCATCATCATCTTCCTGAGCCAACATGCTACCAATGGTCTTGTCAGACGCAGCAATATACAACTTCATAGACTTGTTTCGACTAGGAGGCATTAACACAGGAGGCTTGATCAGATATTCTTTAATTTCATCGAAAGCCTTTTGATGCTCTTCATTCCATTTGAATGGTTCATCTTTCTTGAGTCGAAGTAATGGCGAAAAAATTTGAGCTTTGCCACTTAGATTCGAAATGAATCGCCTCAAGAAGTTGATTTTTCCTAGCAAAGACTGAAGCTGTTTTTTGGTCGAAGGAGGCTTCGTCTCAAGAATAGCCTTTGTCTTATTTTGATTTATTTCAATGCCTTTTTTATGCACCACAAAACCAAGGAAATCTCCTGCACGCACACAAAAAGCACATTTTAATGGATTCATTTTTAATCCATGTTTCCTCATTCGTTCGAAAGATTGCCTAAGATAATCCAAATGGCTATCTTCTGAAGAGGATTTGATGATTATATCATCAATATAAATTTGCATAAATGTGTCAATAAAATCATGAAACATGGAATTCATGGCCCTTTGATAAGTGGCCCCAGCATTTTTCAACCCAAAGGGCATAACCACCCATTCATAAGTGCCTAAAGCACCAGGGCATCGAAATGCTGTTTTCGACACATCACTTTCAGCAATAAATATTTGGTTATAACCAGAATAACCATCTAACATGCTTAAAAATTCGAAACCAGCTGCTGAATCTACCAACATTTCTGCTACTGGCATAGCATATTCATCTTTAGGTGTAGCATTGTTTAAATCCCTAAAATCTATGCATACTCTTAGAGTTCCATTCTTTTTAATGACAGGGACTATATTTGCTAACCATTCGACATACCTGGCAGACCTGATGAATTTACACCTCAGCAGCCTTTCGATCTCTTCCTTAATCTTGGACATGATCTCTGGTGCGAATCTTCTTGGTAGTTGTTTTACTGGTCTTTTTCCCTCCTTAATAGGTAATTTCATTTCGACCATTTCTCTGCTTAACCCAGGCATTTCGTGGTAATCCCAAGCAAAACAATCTTTAAACTCTCTAAGAAGAGGCACCAGCTTTTCTTTTAAACTTGAGGTAATATTGGCACTGATATAGGTTGGCCTTTTTATCGAGCCATCTCCAATGTCGACCTCTTCCAAAGGATCTTGAGCCTGCATCTTTGGCGTCTCACTTATGGAATTTTTCTCAAAACCCAGCGGCTCATCATCATAAATACAATCCAGTCTTCGATCCTTTGTTTCTTTGTTTTCATGATCTTCGATCTTGGCTTCAACTGCCATATTTTGTTGAGATTCAGCCTCAAAGGCCGTATTTAGTCTATTTTCGGCCATATAAGCCGTAATTCTGGCCCATGCAGTGGCCTCAGCCATATTAATCTTCATATATATTCCACCCAGTTGGTGGAATGACTCCATCTTCAGAGGGAACAGCATCAATTTCCTCCCTCTCCCATATAAACCCATAGGTAGGATGGAGTTTGACAGAGTGGATAACATTGTCACTTGATTCGACAATAGCCTCCTTATCACCACAAGGTGCTATGTTAGCCAACTTTTTGTCAAAGGTTTGTGCAGTAACATTATCGACCTCCGACTTATAGAAGCTTTGATCCGCCTCTATATTTTCAACAATCTCATCCTCCCTCCAGATAATGAGTTTCTGGTGAAGGGTAGATGGCACAGCCCCAACTCCATGGATCCATTCCCTTCCTAATAGCAAGTTAAAATTAGCCTTGGATTGTATCACCAGGAATAGAGTTGGTCGAACTATACTGCCTACAGCAACATCTACTTGAATGGCTCCCAAAGAATAGCCAGTTTTACCCTCATAATTCGAAAGCACAATGTTGTGGGCAGATAGATCAGTGTCATGTTTCCCGATCTTGTAGAGCATAGATCGAGGCATTAAGTTGACAGCCGCTCCTCCATCAATGAGCACTTTGTTGATTCCAACATTCTCAACTTTTGCTCTGATGAAAAGAGGTTTGAGATGACTTTTCATCTGAAAATCTGGCTTTTCGAAATAAGCTAATTGCTCTTCCACACAACCATTATTCATAACATAGTAACACACTGGCTTTGGGTCAGCCATATCAAAATGATCGAACTCACTTTCGATCTCAGTAACTTCAGATTGGACATCATATTCAGATGGCAAGATAGATACCACACAGATGACATCAAAATCTGGTTCAGAATCCAGTAGATCCTCATCCTCCATCTTATCTTCATCTACTGGAGGCAGGAGTCTCTCTTTTACTGGCCTCCTAGATACTTCTTTATACTGGCCCGTTTGCAGATTCTGTTGGGCCAATTTTTTCTGACGCTGGAACCTGCGCCATTGGGTCCTCGTCATAGGATTCTTTCCTTTGTAATTGTTCCTATAAGAGTACCTATTAGCCTCCTGTGGGCCAATTTGCTTCGTTCCACTCGAACCACCTACTTCCATGGCCCCTTTGTTGAACCTTATGAGTCCCTGGTGCATCCATTTTTCGACCGGAACTGAACCAGGAGGGGCGAAAGTATTCCTTCGACCAGACTTCTGATTAGTGTTCGACTGCACCATAACTCTTTTGCCTTTATCGAAACGTTGGTTCTGCATTGCCCCACTGTTAACAACTTGGTATTTTTTGAGGCCCTCAGTAGCCTCCCTATCACATACTGCACTGCAGCGAGGGCAGAGCATCACACTCTTGTTTTCGAGTTTGCATCTGTTCAAGAAATCAATTAAATCCTCCTCAGCCTGAGGATACACAACCTTCATTTGTTCGTTGTAATCCTCTTCAGATATGCCCTGAACTTGCACCTGAGACAACTCCATTGTTTCGACCATCATTATTTCTTGGGGTTCTGCATAGAGAGTTTCAGCAGCTTTGGATGTTTCAGCATTTGCCTGAGCAACCTTTGGTTTCTCACCAAATTTGAGCCTCCCTTCGTCGAGAGCCTTTTGAACCAAATCCCTGAAAAGAACACAACGTGAGGTTTTATGGCCAAGGAAATTATGAAATCTACAATAACCCCTTTTCTTCTGTTGTTCGATTGGGGGTACTTTCAAGCCCTTAGGAACAACAATCTGGCCATCTGTGACTAATAAATCAAATATTTCATCACATTTAGTTATGTCAAATGTATAAGTTTTAGACACAAATTTATCATTTTTAGGTTCAACAGGGTTTTTTCCATTGGAAGGTCTAAGGAGTTTACAAACATAAGGAGGTCCAGGTTTTAATTCTGCTACATCAACCTCATTGTCTTCGACATCTTCATAAATAATATCGAACTCCTGGTCACTGTCATTGGTTTCGACATATGCAACCTTTTCCTTCTTGTGGAATTTAGAATTTCTAGCCTTTTCAGCCTTCAATCGTTCGAGTTGTCGAACTCTATCAGCCAATTGAGCCATATCCCTTAAATACTGGGTATCTAATTTCTTTCTAATCGAATAGTCTAGGCCACCAGCAGCCATTTCGACTAATTCATGTTCAGGGACTTGGGTGAAACACCTTGCCTTTAAGAGTCTGAATCTGTTCAAATAATCATCAATTGATTCAGGTGCCTTGCGTCGAACGCTGGCTAACTCTTTAAGGCTGATCTTAGACTGTCCCATATAAAATTGCTCATGGAAAATCCTTTCCAATTGGTTCCAATTATGTATGGAATGAGGAGGAAGGGTTGTAAACCATGTAAAAGCATTTTTAGTCAAGGAATTAGGGAAAAATTTCATTCTTAAATTTTCATTATTAGCCAAATCCCCTGCCTCGACCAAATATCTAGCAATGTGTTCGACAGTAGACTCATTTGTCTCTCCTGCAAACTTAGTAAACTTAGGGATTTTCACACCCCTTGGTAATTCTGTCTGTAACACATACTCAGATAATGGAGACACAAAATTAGGCCTGTGTAAGCCTAAGTTCAAACCATTCTGCACCAAAATCGTTTCGACCATTTGGGCCAGGTTATTCTGCCTATCGAAATGGTTTTGTTGAATATTCCCTATTACTTCATCAGCATTTTGGTTCCTATTTACCAATACTATACCAGGGTTTGGTTCGACCTGTTGGGCTGGTGGCTCTACGCGTGCCAATGGTTGTGGTGCTTGAGCCATTTGCATCCCTGGATTGTTAGGCATCTGCATCTCTTGGACAGGCGCCTGTATTTGGATCTGTCGAATTGGTGGTTGCTGTATGGGTGGTGCCCCAAAAAAGTCAGCAATTCGATTTATTTGATTTGTTAACATTTGGTAACTGTCATTTGTATTTTGAATTAAGGGATTAATAACAGTTCCTATTTGTTGTGTTAACATGTTAACCATATCATGGTTACTTTCATCCATTTGTTGTCTGAGTGACAAAACGGATGTATTGGTTAAATGTTGAGGAATTACCCTACCTTGATTGCCCGCTACAGATCCTGATGGAGAGGACATATTAAGATTCTCTATATTTGGTTGAGAGTTTTGCAACCCTGCCATCAAAGATGTAGGCATGCCATATAGAGGGTTTTGAGGCGGTCGAAAGGGACTTCCACTGGGATTCCCTAAACTAGGGTTATTCCATGGGGCAAAAGCAGACGCTGACGTGGTCGAACTTGCCAATGTCATGTTGGTCATGGGAGAAGTTACCCCTGTCTGATTCATAACCGTCGAAGCGGTCGAACTTATCGTGCCAACAACCTGGTCAGGAATTGCTCCTATGCCAGGATTTATATTGGCATTACTGACAGATGATTGCGTTGGTTGCCCCTCCATATTTGGAAGGTCATTGTTTCGATTACTTGGGGGTGGTCTAGCCATCCTTGTACGAGTTTTGAATTCTGTTAAGTGTGGAACAGATTTCCCACTTCTTAAATGCATACAAAATCAAAACAATTAAGAATGCAATAAACCAACTGCACTAAACAACTTTAATAATAATTTAAAACCAAAACACACAATTGACCGGTCCCACCGGGCGTGCCAATTTGTTTACACTGAAATTTGGTAAACAACCGCTAGTCTAAGTTAATTGCTTGCGAGACCAACTAGTGAATCTCAGGAGCATGCCATTTGTGTGTATTTGCATAAAATGTCAAGTTTTTTATGTTCATCGTTGCAACGAACACTTGATGGTTTTGAGGTTTGCAGAAAGTAAAATTTCTTTGAAAGAATCGAAAAGCTGGAAGTAAATTAACAAGGGAAAGGAAAATTGCAGAATGTAAAGGAGTAGTGAGTTCATTCGATCGAATGAACCATTTAAAAGGCAGAAATTATAAAGTGAAACGTAAATTGGATTGCATTCGAAATGTAAAGTTTACAGAAACTTAAAATGGTTCACAAACATACATTCTCCTTGCGTACTCGTTTCTCTCTACGCTGGGTACTTTGAGTATAAGGATTTGTATAAATGATTTGCGACCTCGAAATCTGACTAACAACTGCTATATATAGACATTAAAAAAAAAAATAAACTGCCCTAACGGTCGAACATTATCCTAACGCCAAGTGTCCTGCTACGTACACCTTGCATGCACATAACTGCTCCTTAGAACGGTTATCCACATTGTTCGAAGTCGAACTGATTTTGTGAAGTCTTGTCAAAAATTACGCTAAGTCCAGAAATCTTGCTGCATTGCCTTCGACTCGACCATACACCTGCTCGACTAGCCCAATGGTTCGAAGCCCTCCTTCTTGTCTTTTCGATTCGAACAGTATCTAACAAAATTCGAACTTAGAGCATATTTTTAGCTCATAAAAAATATGGGCTAACAACTACTAATCAAAATCATGAGCAAACTCCAGTTGCCACTTCAACAAACCCACCGACACCAAGACATGAAAGTAGAGGAGTGAATCAAATGACTCCAGAAGAGCTGAGTACGTTATATATACTTGAAACTATTGCATTTATAAGAGGGTGCATTCCAGACATCATGTCTTAATTAAGAGTTTGTTTATTTACATTTTGAAAAAATTGAATTTGAAACGGCTTGACGTTAAAAAAAATATATTTATACTACTATTATACGAATGATATTCCAACAATGGGTTTAGAAAATTATTTTTTTATTCAAAAAGATAAAAAAAGTAAAATCACTTTTAAAGCAGGAGTATAAATCGCATGTTAAGATCAACTAGCTTTTGTCAACTGAAGAAAATAAAAAATAAATTACTTCTCTGAAAAACAATTTTACTTATCATCCTAAAATTAATTTTCAAACAAAAATTGAAATTCAATTTTCGAACTTAATTAATTGGATCCCTTCGACTAGATAATCTCGAATTTATAAGCTAGATTTCGATTTACAAAATTATTAGGAATTCAAAATTTGAGACAAGTTTCCAAGATAATTTTTACAGATTTAGGGTAAAGGAGAAATTAAAAGGGTTTTCATTGCAACTAAATACTAAAAGTTAAGATTATCATATAAAGGACATGTTATAATGTGAAGTTTGAAAGGATTGCAGGTTCTTTAAAAGAAGATCTGACGAGATATATAAGGTGGGATGATCATGAGGGGCTCGAATTAAAATCGATAATTGATAAATGTGCTGATATAGTACGCATTCCGTTAAATGATAGGGGAGACACAGCTCTTCATGAAGCAGTAAGTGAACGGAGCGATGAAACTGTGAAAGAGTTGGTTAAACGTATGAGGCCAGAAGACATGCTAATACCAAACTTAGATGGGATGCTTCCAGTTCACTTGGCTGTTTTATATGGCCGCAACCAAATCGTGAAAATTTTGTCTTCTCAGGAAGTGCTTGACAAAATGAAGTTGGAGGATATTAAACGACTGTTTTTAATGACCATTAGGGTCGACATGTTTGGTAAGTGTAAAACTAATTAAACAACCTTATTTATCCTTTTTTTAATCTAATTCTCTTTTACATATCATGTTGCATGTTTAACTGAATCGAACCCATTAAACCGATATATATATATATATATATATATATATATATATATATATATATATATATATATATATATATATATATATATATGTGTGTGTGTGTGTGTTTATGTTTACAATTCCAACGTCATTCAGTACAATTGATCATAATTCAAAAACAAATTTAATGAGAATCAGTAAAAATAATTAATTATGACTATTAGGTTTCTGAAAGACTGTCATATCATCCTTTAAAATCAAACAGGTCCTAACTAAATTCTCATTGATTTCATATATATAAAAGGAGATATATATGAAACTCGTACGTGGTTTTTCAATTTAGTTGGAGTTTTACCTTGCCTTGTACTATTTAATTTGTGCATACAACAGATTTGGGAATGCAATTATTTGAAAAGCATCCAACTACTCTGGTCATTGCAAGAAATAAAGAGCACCTTACAGCATTGCATATGTTGGCGCAAAAGCCTCCAAAACGTTTAGGTAAGCTTTCACAAGTTGAAAATATCCTTTTTTGTGTGTGTGCGCGCTAAGCTATAATTTAGATTTTATTTGACATAATTTTCATTTTGATTCTTACTTTAGAAAATTATATATTTTTTATATAAAAAATTAAGAATAAGTCCTTAATTATCAATATCCAGTATAATAATGGTATTAGATGTTTGTTGAGTTATTCTAATAACACAAATTAATTGATGTTTGTCAACACGAGTCATATGAGTAAAAATATCTTACAATTTTTTTCATATACGGATTAAAATATAAAATTTTATAAATAGAGATAAAAAAATGTTGCTTCATATATATAACATTAAAATTTTAATTTAACTTTTGTTTGTTTCATTTCATGTTAAACATTGGTTGAACCAATCACGTATATATACCTCTTGCTAGACATGGGGGACAACAAGGAATCAAAAGCTGGTCAGCTACTTAAAAAATTATGGACTCAAGTTAACCAATTGGAACACAATACGATAATGGACTTGATAACTCGTCCTCCGCTAGTGCTGTTTGATGCAATAAAATCAGGAAATGCTGAGGCTGTGAAGATCCTTATTGACAAGAATTGTGAATTAGTGACAATAAAGGACCCCAAAAATGGACGGAACCTACTGCACTTGGTTGTGCTATTTCGACAAAAAAGAATATTTATAAGTATGCTATGGGGATTGGAAGAGCATATAGTACGAGCAGTGGAAGTGGACAATGAAGGTAACAACATTCTACACTTGGCTGCGCATCTTCCAGTTGAATTCGAAGAATTGTCCAGTTTCAGAGCAAGCATTCAAATGCAAAGAGAGCTCGAATGGTTCAAGGTCAATTAATTTGCTTAGTTTTTCTTTTTCAACCATTCTTTATTCTCTGGCATGCATGGCATCCATCAGTTCTAGCAATCTTATTTTAAAAATTAAAAATTCCACAAATTTTAGGCTTTTGTTAACAAGACTATTTTAAGTCTTTAAAAGTACAACTTTTAATGAAAAATAGAAATCATTGTATGTATTATTTGTTGATTATTGTAATATTTTTTAAAAACTTATTATCCATTGTCTTTAGCATAATATATACTTAAGCAGCCAATATATAAATATATAGAAATTTTTTATTAAAAATTATACAAGTGAATTTGTACAATTAAATATCATCATTTACATATATATGCTCTGGTTATTAAGTGATAATTGAAAGATGAATTAAGTTATGCATTAGTGATAATTGAAAGATGAATTAAGTTATGCATTTGGATACCATCGTTTACATATATATACTCTTGATTTGTAAATAGTTGGTGGAGTGGCGTGTTCCTGGTGAACTAAGAAGAATGAGAAACAACATGGGCAAGAGACCAATTGATGTATTTTATGAAGAACACAAGAAGTTATCCGAAGAAATAAAAGATGCAGCCAAAGGAATAGCCGAATCTGGCATGCTCGTGGCAGCACTTGTTGCTACCGTAGCATTTGCGGCTGCTCTGAGTAATGTTCCAGGTGATAAGACCAATGCTTGGTTTGTTGTCTTCATATAGGCAAATGCAGTCGCATTATTCACTTCTTCTGCGTCTATACTTTCATTCTTGTCAAATTTCACTTCATCAAGATTCGCACAAAGTGAATTTGTGATATCACAACATCCCAGCTTGACTTTTGGGCGTGCCTTACTTTTCATCTCCGTTTTTGCTATGATTGTGTCCTTCACTGCAGCCTCCTTTTTGATATTTGATCACAAATCCAAGTGGGTTGCTTATTTAGTGGCTTCAATGGCCGTTTTCCCAATCCTTCTGTTTATTCTCTTTCAAGTTAACTTTTTGGACGACTTCTTGTGGTCTAGATATTATCGTTTGTCCGAAGTTTACACCGATCGTAGTTTTACTAGTTTAATATTTACTCGTTTAATACTTCCTATGTTGGTGAGAGTACTTGTGTAACTTATTACAGAGTTACACACATTGGCGTAACTTTAAGTCACTGTATTATTTGTTTGTGATTCAATCAAGCTTGTGTTCAAATTTGAGATTATTCTATATTTTCTATCTCATGAAATATTACGTTTCTTATTGTTCCTGTCTTGATTTGAGACTATACTGCATAACCCATGTCAAAGCTTTTCCCCTTCCTTCCATGTGGTTGATGATGCATGGAGCAAATTATATATAACATATCTCTCACGAGACTTAATCTTACTAGAGTTGAAAAGAATTACTATAGAAAACAAATTAAACTATAATAAATATAAAATTAAAATGAAGAGAAATAAAGTAATTAAAAAAATTCTTGATTGAATGTGTTTGAAAATGAGAACTGAAATTATAACTAACGAGTCCTAATCAAACCATATTTCTCACCAAGAGACGTGAAATGGAGCGACAAATAGCAGTGTTCTTTTACTTACGTTTAAATTTTTTTAAAATCAAATAACTTTTTTTATAACAAAATATTTTTATTTTGAAAAATAATGAAATAAAAAGCTCATGTTTTTTAAATTAAATTTGATTTCTTTGTTTGTATGAACATTTTTGCAATAATGACCATATTTTTGTTTTCTATTTATTTATTCAAACAAATAAAAATTTACGTTTTTCTTTTTTTTTTTATTTCTATTCATCTAAATAATACATTTCATCTTATTTTGTGATCATTTCAATCTAGAAAAGAATAAATTTATTAACTTTTAAAACGATAATTTACCATTGAATAATAATTTATAAGATGCTAAAACTTTTTTATACTCATAGCCATTAAAGTTTTATTTCTATCCCTCTGATTTCTTTTCCATTTATCTGATTTCTCGTCAAGTTCAAGATAACAAAAAAGGTTCAATTGCAAGTCATGCGGTAGGATCAGTGAGTTTGCTCCCATGATTTGCTCGCAAATTGTACACGAGAGGAAACGTCATGCAACAGATTTACATCCACAACGCCACAATCAAAGCTAATAACCCAAACAAAACCAAAATTGGTAATTTAAGGATCTGAATGTAGTGCCTACCATAGGCAACACCTGTATGAGATTAAAATTTCTCAAACAACAATACCATGGCTACTTCTAATTGGAACAATCTATATCTCCACTTTTATCCTAAAACAAAGGTTGTTAGGACTAAAGTTTTCAATGTCCCATCCCTCCTAATCTTCCTAACCACTAAGGATTTGTCTAATACTACTCCTAAAAATTCTACTCTAATTCTCAATTAGAACTTTCTAAACCAAAACAGGTTCATCTACATTTCTTCATCTTCATCAATCCTTCCATTTAAGTTAATTAGCTAGTTGCATGGGATCAATGTTCATTTTTTCCATATCAGACAAGGACGGTTCAGGGTATTTCTCGTGCTTCTCTTCTGACATTCATACCACTTCCTCTGCCACTGTAATGTCCAGGTTCTGTGCAAATCGTGAAAAAAAAAAACATTTCATTATTCAGATAATATTTAACATCAAGCTGCTGCCAGGTTCTTTAGATTGTCTTGAAGTTCCACATTATGTGCTAGTGCTGATTCTATAGTGAAAAGTTTGCTCAATTACAACAACAGTTTTCACCTAAAGTTTTAAGAAAACCAGATAGTTTTGGTTCTTTGTATAGTAGGGTTTACGAGACTATTAAATGTACTTGCATTCGCAAGTCAGTGAAGCAACTTGTGAATTTCCCGAATGACTGAGGTAAATTCTTTTGTAACCAGAAAAAAGGTTCACAGTGACAAGAGATAATTACTCAGCAGAAGGTTTAATCACACAAGAAAAATTTAAGCTAACTACTTAGAAGTAATTGAGATATTACCTTGTTATTTCTCTTGGGATCCTCGTGGTTGTCATTATCATCATCTTTTCTAATATAAAATAAACAAAATTCACCACACAGAAAACATGTTCCAAGTAACATGAGTACCAATCAGAGCACAAACCTCCTCTTATGGCCAGTATGGTCATCAGCAGTTGCAACAGAACCACCTAAATCAGAAACCCTGCTGACAATATCTTTTAGAAAATCAAAGATATTAAAAGTCTGCACGCACTGTTTTCTGCAAAGGCAAGGATACCATTAAACCGATCAGATACCATCATTGACATATACTACTTTTGATTGATAAATGAAAGTATAGATGGATGTTCCTCGTGAGTTAAGGACAATGAGAAACAACATGGGCAAGATACCAATTGATGTATTTTATGATGAACACAAGAAGTTATCTGAAGAAATTAAAGATGCAGCCAAAGGAATAGCTGAGTCTGGCATGCTCCTGGCAGCACTTGTTGCTACCGTAGCATTTGCCGCTGCTCTCACTGTTTCAGGTGAAAAGACTAATGCATGGTTCACTGTCTTCATATTAACAAATGCAGTCGCATTATTCACTTCTTCTGTATGCGTCTATACTCTCATTCTTGTCAAATTTCACTTCATCAAGATTTGCAGAAAGCGAGTTTGTGATATCACTACAACCCAGCTTGACTTTTGGGCCTGTGTTAATTTTTATCTCCTTTGCTGCTATGGTTGTAGCTTTTACTGCAGCCTACTTTCTGATATTTGATCACAGTTCCAAGTGGGTTTCTTTGGCTTCAATGGGGGTTTTCCCAATACTTCTGTTTCTTTTCTTTCAATTGAACCGTTTCGACTTCTTATGGTAAAGATACTAACGTATGCCCAAGTTCAGTAACCTACTCGCAAAGACTTTCATATCTTTACGTCCTATATAGAAGGTGGCGTGTCCACACTGTATAATTTGTTTGTGAAATAATTAACCAAGGTTCTGTTTGAATTTGGGATTATTATACGTACTTTTTATATAACCTGTTATGTATTCGCAAGGCTGTGATCCTGTTGAGACATAAGGGTATATATATTGTCTGTATTCGAGCAATCAGAGATATGTACAATGGGGTCAAGGCTAATGTAAGAACACGAGGTGGGTCACAGAAGAACTTAGTGTCTATTTCCCACGTATGTGTGGAGAAAAGCTATGGAATCCGAATACAGGAAGTGCATGAGGATCAAATGCAGGGTAGTCGCATTAGTTAGAGATAGGGAGAGACCAAGAAAAACTTTATTAATTATACTTGAATGATTAGTGTTATGGCATGATTTATAATAAGACATTGTGGCTTTATAATTTTTATCGTCCAGGATTATAGTATGGAATACTTGGAAGCAGTAGTTTTAACAAAGGAATAAAGGACCCATTCTAGCTTCTCGGAAGGTGAAAAAGAATGACATCCAGAAGAATCAAACAAAGCAATTTGCTTAATTAGCTTTACAACTAATCCAAAGTAACATTTCAAATACTCCTAAAAAAATGGATAAAAATAAGTCAAAAGAATAAATAATGCAAAAGATATAGGAAATATTAAAATAAAGAAGATGACAAAACAAAAAGAAAAAAAAGTAAGGTAACAATTTTGGGTAGAGAAGAAGATTGTTTTCCGATCCTTGTGTCTACTGCAGTTGCTTTTCCCCCCCTCAAAAAATCAGTACACGTTATTTGCATGTGGGCTCAACAATTTTATTATTTTCGTCATGGCACACTTCTGCTTTCATGTTGCGGTGTGGCCGAGGCAGCAACAGCTGAAGTGGTAACTGGAGTTTTGTTCATGGCTTTGACTAGGAATGTGAATTGATGATGATATTATAATCTGAATTTTGTGGTCATCTGAAACTTCGACATTTGATGACATAACTCTAGTTGCTACTTCAGCTGCTGCCTCAACCTCACCGCAATTAGATGAACATATAGTGGAGAATGAAATCACTTCCGGAGTAAGTTATATTGCATTGACACAACACTCAGAGTTTGTTTAGTTTGGATTTTGAATATTTTGAAGTTGAAACAATTTTGACGATAAAAAAATTGATTTATATTATATGATTAGTACAATATTTTTTTATAAGTCTATTTTTTTTTTGGAAGAGATAACTACTTTTAAATAAAATTAAAACTTTTAATTTTTTATAAAGCAGCTTTTAATTTAAAAAGAACTTTTAAGCTGAAAAAATAAAAACCACGAACAGCTTTTATCTTTTATTTTCAGTTCTAAATTTTAGCTTAAAACTAAAAATAACTTGTAAGTAGAAAGAAAAGTTGGGCCAAACATATCCGTGATCTCCAGTTTCTCAGCTAGATTTCAATTAGGGTGTCTTGAAAAAACAGAGACTTACAAACTATGAAATTAATAGGAATTCAAAATTGAGACAGTTTCAATATGAAGAATTTCTACACATTAATATTTATGGTAAATTGGTAATCAAGAAAAGGGTTTTTTTTTTTGCAAATAATATATGGTTAAGGTTATATAAAGGAATTAGATGTAATAATGTGAAGTTTGAAAGGATTGCGGGTTCTTTAAAAGATGATCTGGGCAAACATATATTATGGGGTGAGTGGAGCGAAGCACAAACGATTTTTGATAAATATCCTGATATGGTACGCATTCCGTTAAATGATAGTAGAAGAGACACAGCTCTTAATGTAGCAGTATATGGAGGGAGCATTACTTGTGAGGAAGGGTTGGTTAAGCTTATGAACCCAGAAGACCTGCTCATACCAAACTCACAAGAGAGGCTTACAGTTCACTTGGCTGCTTTGTATGGCGACAACAAAATGGTGCAAGTTTTGTCCTCTGAGAATGTGCTTGACAAAATGACTTCCAAGGATATTCAACGACTGTTTTTTTATGACCATAGAAAGCAACATGTTTGGTGAGTGTAAAACTAAACATGCAATCTGAATTCATGAACCAATTGAGCTTATCATATATAAGCTATAGGTTTTCAATTCCAACGTCTTTCGGTTTAATTGACCATATATAATTCAATAACATTTAATTATCAGTAGAGAACTGTAGTAATACTTATATTACGATCCCTAGGTTCTTTTTAAAAAAAATTGTGATATCATCCTTTAAAACCCAACAGGTCCAATTTCTGATTGATTTCTTATTTAAAATTAATTTTTACAGTAGTTTTTTATGAGTAATTAACGTGAATGACATAATTGTTTATTTTAGCAATTATACGTAGCTAGCTTTTCTAATTAACAGATAATGGGAATTAATATAGCATATATAATGAAAAGAGACTAAAAAGCACTACTTGATTCAAATTATCTATATCAAATTTTGAAAGAAACCCTGATCTGATCAAGATATAAATTTCAACATACTTTGTCCTTTGCCTCAAGTAATTTAGAACCCAGCTAGTAAGCTAGTACTGTAGGCCGCATCTTTGGATTATTATAAGAGTAAATTGAAATTACAATAAATCTCCAACTTTTTTTATCATTACAGCAGCTCCCTTATCCATCCAATGTAATGTTTTGCAAACAATTAAAAAAGATTAATATAATGTGTAAGGGGTGTGAGTGTAATGTTTTTCAAACAATTAGAGGTTTAGTTTAAGCGGAAAAAAATGAGGAATATTGTGTGTAATTCCAAGAAACTTTAAGAAGTGTTTTTGTAGTTACTCGATCCAATGTAATAGTTATTAAGTTGTCATGCATTAAAAGATTTCTTTAAAAAAAATTTGTAATTAAAAGATTAACCAAGGCACTGTTTAAGCTTTATCAATAATATTTTGCTTTAAAAAAGTGAAAAGATTAATTAGGTTATAGTTATGCATTGACATTAATTTATGCCAACCAATGCATGCGCAAATATATATTTGGATACCATCATTTACATATACTCTTGATTGATAAATAGTTAGTGAAGTCGTATGTTGATGATAAATTAAGCACAATGAGAAACAACAAGGGCCGCAAGAAACCAAAGGATGCATTTCAAGAAGAACACAAGAAGTTATCTGAAGAAATTAAAGATGCAGCCAAAGGAATAGCCGATTATGGCATGCTTGTGGCAGCACTTGTTGCTACGGTAGCATTTCCAACTGCTCTTACTGTTCTTGCTGACAACAAGAACAATGCGTGGTTTACTGTCTTCATCTTAACAAATGCAGTCGCATTGTTCACTTCTTCTGCATCTCTACTATCTTTCTCGTCAAATTTCACTTCATCAAGACTCGCAAAAAACGATCGCAAATTTGTCAAATCACTGCATCCGAGCTTGACTTTTGGGCGTGCGTTACTTATTATCTCTTTTGCTCTATGTTTATCTCTAGATATTTGATCACACTTCCAAGTGGGTTTCTTATGCAGTGGGCTTCAATGGGGTTTTCCCAATACTTCTGTTTCTTCTCTCTCAATTTAACTTTTTCAACAAACACTTGTGGTCTAGATTTTATCTTCCATCCGAACTCTAGTAACTTATTACCTAGTTATATGGCAAACTCTCAAACTTTCTCCTCATTTGTTCTGTATCTTGATTTATAGAAAGTACGTGTGGCAGTGTCCACACTGTGTTAATTTGTTTGTGAAACAATTAAGCTCGTCTTTGAATTTAATTAAGACTATTGTGAATTTCCTATCTTAGTGTTTCCGACTTAATTTGAGACTATACTGTCTTTTCCGAAAACTGCATATCCCATGTCAAAGCTTTGCCCCTTATTTCCCTGTGTGGTTGGTGAAGGGAGCAAGTATATAAGTATACATGTTAAGAACATAACATTTAGATCCGTGTGTTTTAATAAGAAATTATAGTTATTCCAAACATTGAGATTGACTCCGACTCTTCTCTGTTTCCTATTACTTATCCATGTTAACTATAAACTTCATCATGTGGATCTAGAACTAGGACCAAGTTAACTGTACTTTGGAATTTTAGTTTCACGTCTTTCTTAGTAGTATTCCAAGTAGATTCAAAACCATAAGAACATTCTTTATGTTCCACCTTAGATAACGTTCACCTCATGGTAGGCACAAGTTCCACAATATTGACTAGTTAATTATTCAAATTATTCTTTATAATTGTCTGAGATGTGTACTAATTAGCCCAATTCGATAACACTAGCTTTTAAGTCAAGTGATGTTGTTTGATGAGATTGTTTAAATTTATTTGTTGAATAAAATAAATATTTTTTTAGTGTGTTTGTCTGAATTGTATTTAAACTTAAAAAACAATTTTTTGCTTATTTTGATCAACATTATTTGTTTACTAAATAAGTGCTTATTTAAAAAAATTTATTTTAATTTTTATAAGTTTAAACAAACTAATTTGAGGCAAGATTGGTTTTACAGAGCAGCTATTAGTATTAGTGGTGCTTATATATTAAAAATCAAATAAGTATATTATATAATAAAATAATAATAATTTTATGTTAGAAAAATAATGGAAATAATTTTAAAAAAACGTATAATTTTTTTTCAAACAATTCATTTGTTTGTATTTTCTCTTTCATTTGTCCAAAACAAACATAAATAATGAATTTCTACACTTATTCCCTTTCTATTTTTATTCATCTAAATAACACATCTTTTTTATTTTATTTCCTATTTATTTCTATCCGTCTAACGTCTTATTATTTTCCTCTTGTCTCATCGTGCAATAAGTTCACTATAACAAAAATTCAAAAGGTTGCATGCAAATCATGTTGCCGGAGCAGTGAGTTAGTTCCGCTAGATACAAGTGTGATTAAGATAGGCATCCCCGTAAAATTTTGAGCCATAACACACCCAAAATCTGAAGGTAGTGCCTACCATAAGCAATACCTACATGAGATTAAAATTTCTCATAAGTCATAATTAACTATACTGGCAAATGGCTATTTCTAATTGGAACAATCTATATCTCCACTTTTAACCTAAAACAAGGGTTATAAGGAGAGTATTCAATGCCCTATCCCTCCTAATCTTCCTAAACTACTAAGGAGTAAGTATCTATCTAACACTGCTCCTATAAAATCTACTCTAATTCCCCACAAGAACATTCTAATGACGGACCTATATGAGAAGTAATGAATAAACCAACACAGGTTCATCTACATTTCTTCATCATAATCCTCTTCATCTTCATCAATCCTTCCATTTATGTTAGCTAGTTGAATGGGATCAATGGTCATTTTTTCCATATCAGACAAGGGCCATCCAGGGTATTCCTCATGCTTCTCTTCTGACACTGATTTTGCAGATGAACTAGCTGGGACAGAAGTTGGTGTGTCTAATGAATCCATATCCTCATCTGGGTCCAAATTTAAGTCAAAATTTCGAATGCACACTTCGGTCGGTTTGCTTACTGGAAAACTCTGCTTAACTTCTGCAGGTTCCGATGCATTTTCCATGCTTTCATTGCTTTGATGGTTGTCATTCTGCTTCAATACATGAGAATCATCTTCACACTTGGCATGTGAACCCATCTCTTGATCTACAGTTCTGATTCCACGGCCACGACCCCTACCCCTTCCTCTGCCACTGCTATGTCCAGGCTCTGGCTGTGCAAATCATGAAAAAAAAAAGTTCCATAATTCAGATAATATTTAATATTAAACAGCTGCCAGGTTCTTTAGTGCCAATTCTATAGTTTTCAGCAAAAGCTTTCAGAAAACCAGACAGTTTTGGTCCTTTGAGTGGTAAGCTTTAAGTTGAAGTGGGGCCTAGCCTCACAGACTATTAGACATTTAGACTACTTGCATTCACAAGCCACTAGTGAGTTTCCCTATTGACTGAAGTAAATTTTTTTGTATCCAGCAAAAGGTTCACAGTGTGCATGAACAAGAGATAATTACTCAGCAAAAGGTTTAATCACACAATAAAAATTTAAGCTAACCACTGATGAAGTAATTGAATAAAGTTGATAAATTACCTTCTTATTTCTCTTGAGTTCCTCGTCGCTGTCATTATCATCATCTCCGGCAACTTTCCTAATATAAAGTAAACAAAGTTCAGCATAAAGAAAACTTGTTCCAAGTAAAAAGAGTATTATTAACCAGAGCACAAACCTCCTCTTAGTGACAGCATGGTCATCACCGGTTGCAACAGAAGAGCCTAAATCAGGAACCTTGCTGACAATATCTTTCAGAAAATCAAAGACATTAAAAGTCTGCACACACTGTTTTCTGCAAAGGCAAGGATGCTAGTAACTCAGACATTTTAGAAACTGGAAAGTGAAACAAACAGCACATGTTCCAAAAGCAAGACCATCCCAACATTTTCTCCTGCAGATCTCATTTACATGTCTAATCATGTTTGTGCATGTGATAAATAAAAGGCACAATAGGGAAATTTTTTGAGACTGAGCACATTATCATTAGAATTGCAGATCTGATGTTCTTATAAGTACAAAGTAATAACCGTCCTCCAAAAGAAAGAAACCTGCAGCCTTGTAACCACCTTGAACAGACTTGACATAGACACAAATTTGAACCAAGAAAATAATAGAAACTTCACTTACAAATGAAAAGCATTCATAGTCTTTGCCCCCCTCCTCAAAGTTATCTCATATGTTTGATCACACAAATCTTGCAGAAATAGCTCTAGTGCTTTAGCTGCAATACATAAACACAAATAATCATAAATCAGAGATAATTCATTGAAACTCCCAAATGCACAATAAAAAAATAAAAAATAAAATCCATTTTCTAGAGAAGAAGAAAACACCGTAGAATATGCATGGAAGAGAAAGACTACTTACAGACTAGAAGAGGCACAGCCATTGCAATCTTCCCTACATCCTCGTCAGCTTGCATAATTTTCTTAATCCTAGCCTGCCAATAATCAATTCAATAAGATTACACAATCATTACTAAAATGTCTAAAACTAAATCATGTTGGATAGAAGAGGATTCAAATTTGATACAATTAAGGAAATTTCACTGCAATTAATGAAGAAAGAAATAAATTTTCAACTAATAGTTAAAAGGAAAAAACTGAGTGTTTGTCCTACTCCACCAGAAGTAATCTATGCTCAAATTCCACTAGTCACTCTCCTCTTACAAATAAAAGTATAAAAGATATGTGTATTGCGCAAGGCTGTGGAGACAAAAAGGTATATTGTCTATATTCAAGCAATCAAATACATGTACAATGGGGCCAAAAGTGCAAGAATACAAGGTGGGCAACAGAAGACCCTTGTGCCTATTTCCCACATGAACAAGGTTTAGGTATGTGTGGAGAAAAACTATAAAATTTGAATAAAGAAAGTACAACAGATGATGGGAAGTCCCATAGTTAGAGATAGAGAGACCAACAAAAACTGTATTTATATTTAAATGATTAGCCTATGGACATGATTTATAATAGGACATCGTGGCATTGTTTGGTCCATATATTCCACCCCCACCTAGTGGGAAAAGAGTTTTTGTTGTTGTTGTATTATTCTGTTTGAGCACGTGTGATATGCTATCCTCCAGAATTATAGTATGGAAATACTTGGAAGCAGGAGTTTTAACAAAGGAATAAGCAATCCCTTCTCAGAAGGTCAAAGAATAAAATCCAAAATTGGAGGCAATTTTGCAAACCCTTTGGCATACAAATAAATTTGCTTAACTTTACATCTATCTAAAGCATCATTTCTAAAATATATCTACAGGATAGGTAGCGACCAACCTACACCGCAAAACATTGTTTGAGAGGGACCAAATTCAGGGAATTTTTTAAAACAATACAAAATACCAAATTTAGAAAACGTTAGAAGGGGAATATATCACACCATACCACAGTACTACACACAACTTGCTGTCCTAGCTTACAATACACAAAGCATGACCTAAAGCAGTGGCAAACCACAGATAATGTTTTACATTTCAAAATCGGTAATTGATATTCCACAGCCAAACCAAAGCATGCGGATGCTTTACAGGACAACAACTATTTCCAAACTACATAGACATAAAAACGAAAAATGAAATTATACCAACAAAATCTCCAAGTTAAGACATACACATGATAAAAAAAGATTTAAGATATGCACCAATCACAACGTCAAAACATTTGTTTCCTTTCTGAATAAATATGTTGCACTACATTAAAATTCAACATCAGGCTCCCCATCCTTCTTTCTCTTTCAGAAAGAAAACTTATTTTATCCAAATTAACAACATCCTATGGGCATGGTTCTTCAAAACAATATTGACCCGTAAAACATTAACTTTAACATCTAATTCATTAACAAAGTCAACAATTCATAGAAAAAAAATTATCGCAACAATTCCAAAGCCTCACATGTTAATACAAAGCACGTTTGCACATTAAAGCATAACTAACAGACATTCCAAAACCAAGAGAAACCCATCTCCCATGTTATCCAGAAACATCAATTTACACAAGGAAAACAAAAAACAACAAACCCAATGACACAAAAAAAAAAAACATAAACAACTCACAATGAATAGAATGCAAAACAACAAGGAACAATATTTTGTACATGAAAAAAGAAAACAAAAGCAAAGGGAAAGAGAAACCTTACCGCAGGGAAACGAGTATCTAGCTTCTTCCTCATATTTTGGAGAAGAAGGCGAAACCCCACTTTATTTTGTCGTTGAAGAAGACGAAGAAGCAAAGTGGGAAAGTTTTTATTTTTATTTTGTCGTGTGTTTGAAGTGCGTGTGTCTTCCCCTCCCACGAAAGCGCTAATTTAGGAGCCTCCAAGTCCAACGGTGCACACTTTGCGTTTCTTTCAAACCGCTACTTAATAATATTTTTATTTCTTTATCACAATTTTTTTTTCTAAACATAGTATTAATATAAAATAGTCTTGAAGTGGTTATTAATATTGGTTGATATGTAAGCACACATAAAATACATATTTTTTTAACACTATTTATTTTATAGACCAATCAAAACTCGAATATATCATCACTTAAGAAAAAATATTATTTATTATATTTTATATATTTATCTTTCTTTTCTTAGTTACCTTTGGTATAATAAAAATGGAAATTTTGAACATTTTCTATTTTATTTTTATTTATTTAATAAATTGTATCAATTAGTCATACTATTTATTAAAAGGTGAGTTTTGAGTATTTGAATTTATACATTAATTTATTAATTATTATGTGTTGTTTATTTTGATTATAAATTTTAATTTTTAAAATAGCCATATCAGATATAAAAAAATTATGAAAATAAGGATAAAATATATATATTTTGGGTTTTTATAAAATTTGAAAAATATTATTTTTATTTTCATAAAAAAATTGTATTAATTTAATCTCTATAAAAATAAAATATATTTTTTATGATCCTCAATAATATTTATGTTAAATAGAATTTTCTCAAGTAACTAATAAATTCAATTATTTTATTATTTTACGTTCCTAAGCATATTCATGTTATTTGGTCTTTCCCCCTAATCTCACTAGGAAGTATGAAAAAATCACATCGGAAGTAACAAAAATTTGTAATTTTTGAGGATTTTAGCTAAAAAAATTAAATTTATTTTGAGAGTTTTAACCATAATAAATCATTTAATTTATTTGTAATAAAAAATATCATTTATCACTTAAGACCATAATAAATATATTCATTTTTTGTTCAAAAATGAAGTTGATATGAAAAATTTTATAAGAAAAAAATTAATAATTTTCAAATTTTACATCAACTTCAAACATATTTTACACAAAACACAAAAAATAAGGGTATTAATCGTTAATCAATTGATATCAATCCATTGAAAGGATAATTTTTAAAAATACTAAATATAAAGAAAACTTCAATTTTACCAAGCTAAAACTTTAATATAAAAAAATATCATATAATTTTATGTGATTTTTAATTTATATATATTTTCAAATTTTAAGTATGTTTATCAAAAGATTTAAAAACTGAACTAGGCACAATATTTCAAATAACCCTTTTCTTCCATATTCTTCAAAAATCTGAACGCCCTTTCTTCTCCATAATAAAAGATGCTTCCAAATATTATTTTTTTTCTATACTAGTTTGTGTAATCCTTCTTTATATATATATATATATATATATATATATATATCTTCTTCGCTCTTAATATTCACAGGTTTATGTTATTTCTACTTCATAAAATATGTTTGAATCACTGAATACATGAAGAAGAAAAAATGTGAGCAACCCATTCTTTCCATATATATCTCTATTGTTATTTATTTTATCTTATTAAATTGATGTTTTCATTTGTATCAATGTTGTTGTTTACTCCTCAAAGAGTTGGTTTTAATATTATTTTTTTGCGAAATAAAATCCAGCAGTCCATTGCGGAAAAAAATAATCTCTACATTTTTGTAATTGTATAAACAAAAAAAATATGATGTAACATATATGATTAACCAAATAAAATTATGTTTTTTTATACTTTTTATGCCTTTAATTTTGTTTTTGTGTATATACAATATATCTACAATAATAGAATGTTATATATATTTAGTCTAAGGCAAAATAATTTTGAATAGGAAAAATTTGTTCATATTTTTTAGTGTAAATTGGCTCAGTTTGGAACTTTTGAATTCGGTGAATTTGCATACCTCTTAGTTGGTTTAATTTCCTTAAGGGTTTCATGTTCTCGATTTTTTCAAAGTTATTATAACTAAGTTGTACCATTATTTTAAACTAATAAGTTTACTTCAAAAAAGTTTTTCCTTTTGTAGTATGATGTGTTAAACATTATAAACACATATTTAATCAATCATACTTTCTTCTAAATTCATGTAACTTTTTAATCTTCCTTATTTGTTTATTTTTTAGTCTTATAATATAATATATAAAAATGTTTATAAGATAAAAAAGTAAATCTTAATAAAAAATAATTAATATTATAGTCTCTAAGTATAATATAAAAGTATTATTTCGTAACTATATTCGATTTTTATAATCAATTAAAAAAATTGTACAAGCCTTTTTTTTGTAAATGAATAAATGATTTAAAAGGAAATTTTGTTTTACTGAAGAGATAAGTCAATTAATTTATTTATTGTATAGCTTTTAATTAATTTTATGTTGTTTTTAACAACAAAAATTAAAAAAACGGTCAACATATTTTCATATATATACAACAAATTTACATCTTTATAATTCACGCAAGTACTATCTAGTTATATATGTAAATACTAGTATTTTATCATAATCACTACAAATATATCACAACATAAATAAATTATTTATCAAAATATAAAATACAATTTATGTGTTAAAAATATTTATTTATTACATATTTTAATTATCATATAATTTACATATTTAGAAAAAATATCAATTATAAACTTTACTGTATAAAAAAGATTTATTTATGTGTAAAGCACAACCTAAAATACTAGTATATTTCTTAATTTTAATATCAAATCAAATTTAATTATATAATTTAATTTAACATCTCGTTCAAAAAAATAAATTTCTCTACTATTTTAAATTATTTTTTTATTATTTTCATTTGTATATTAATTTGTCTTAAAATCTTATATTTTTAATATAATTTATTCATCTTTATTTTTAAATTCAGTTGAAATATATTTTTAAACACTTATTAAATAGTAGAAAATAACATTATATCATAATCATAATATAATACATTTATTGCAAATTTAAAATATAATTTAAATATTGCAAATATTTATTTATTTTAAACTTCAATGATATTTACACTTTAAAATGTTTGTAAAATTTCAATTCAAATATGTAAAATCGAATAATTATCTTATATATTACACAAACTAAAATGCTAATATACAAAAGAAATATTTGACTTTTTATAAGTGAATAAAAATAAAAGAAATAATCTCAATCATTATCGAAAAGTTAATGTATAAATACTACTAGTACTACTCTCTAATGATTAATTTTCTTATATCAACAATTAAAATTAATTATTTTACTCTATAAGTTAAATTTTGTTTATAAAATTTCATGTCGTTGTTTTTATCTTTTATCAGATCTCTGTTTCTTCAAAACCCTAATTCTGTCAAATTCAGTCTGAGCCTCGAAAAACCTATCTCTCTTTTTATTTATCTTCGTTCTCTCTCTCTCCAACGATTTCGCCATTCAACAGCGATCCTTCCGTCACCATCATCGTCATCAACGCTCCCATTTTCGGAACCCCAGGTTGGTTCTTCTTCTTTGTGTTCCCATTTTTCGCTTTTTCTCTCTCTTTCTTTCAATCTCAAACCGCAGCTATGATCCTCTCTCGCGGAATTCGGCAATTCGAATTCCGCATTTTTCCTTTTTGTGGGATTTGGGGATTTCGGGTCTGTTTGGATTGGGGAAGTATGAATATCACGGATCCTATAGAGGGAATAGCGTGCTGATTCTTGTAATTTTAACCTTGATTGCGTTTCTTTTATAAATAATTTTGAATAGGATGTGTGTGATTATAGATTTTTTGTACTGAGTGGCCATTGGGGATTTTTTTTTTGCCAGAAAGTGGATTTTTTTGGTGTTTGGATAGACGTATCACATATCAGTGTTATGGGGGATTGTGGGGTCATGGTTGGTTCTCTAGAATTTGGATTTTTTGTTAGGGGTGGGGTGATCGTGTGAAAATTTGGCGGAGTCACCAATCATGTCATGACCTTTGAGGAATATGAAAATCTTTCTTTCATTTACTGTGTTGATTAATGTATAAGTGGAATGGTGGAGGATGGGAGAACACGGAATGGTGGTTTTCTTATTGTCTTACGGTTGATTATTTGAAAATTTCGGCACGATTGAATAGCTGAACTTTTGTTAAAAATGATACTGGACTGTATGATACCTGCTCTCAGTTGTCTTTTTAATAAGTGGTGTGCATTCTTCTGGTAAATTCAACTGAAACATTCTCAATTTTGATACTGTGCCATTCCAGTGTAGAGAGGGATCTTGCTTTTTGCTGTCAGATTGGTTGTGTGTAATTGTATAAATTTCTGTTGCTGCATATATAAATGAAGTTAGACATCATTGGTAAAAAAAGTTACTGTGTGATTAAATTCTCTTTTTAAAATGTATTAAAGTGTATGGACAGGAAATCCTTCCCCCTCCCTCTTCCCATATTCCTCAATGATTTTTATTAAAACTTCTTTATAAGGGGAAGATATACTGTTTGGTTTTGTTTAATTATTTTAACATGTACTTGTTTTTTGGCTTGTTCAATTTCTTTTTGCCTTTGTTCATTTGTCCCCCCTCCCTCCCCACAGTGTCTAGTGTGTTATACTTTAAACTAGAGAATGGAAGTTAGTTTTCATTCTCATTAGTTTTTTTTTCAAGTTTCCCCCAACTTGTAAGCTGCTGCTTCTTTGCCAAAGGATCTATACAAACATGATGGTCCTCATTTGAACAGATTTGTTTTTTCTTTTTTTTTGGGGGGGGGTGGGGGGGTTGAACAGAATATTATTTGGTCAATAGGTTTGTGTTTTGTTGATGCATGTAATCCTGTATTGATTTGGTAATTAAAATGCAATGTACTATAACTTGTTTTCTTTTAATGTTACAGGGCCATTGACTATTAAGGATGTCTCCTGCATCCCGATCCAAGTCTAAAGACAGGAAGCCTAGCAAGGAAGCTCAGAAGGCTTCTGCAAAGCCTACAGGATCTGGTAATGTAGCAGCTGGAGTTCCAGCCAGTGCATATAACCCCTTATTAGGAACATTCCATACTCTGGACATGTCACCGACACCTACCTCACCAATACATTCTAATGGTCGTTTTCGGAACATAGATGAGACAGATGAACATCCTGTCAGCTCAGTGGTTGCTGGTGTTGAGTATGATTCTGTTTCTAACAATGGTAGTTGGTCTGGTGAGTCCGAAGAACATAAAGAGAAAAGTTCTAATGTTTCTGTTCGACCGGAATCAGTACCAGGAGCTGATAATGACAAGCGAGAGAAAATCCGCCAGAAGAATGAGAGAAAACATCAACGGCAGAAGGAAAGGCGAGCACAGGAATTGCATGAGAGGTGTACTGGTTATCTTATGTCAAGGAAACTTGAGGCACTTTCTCAACAGCTTGTGGCAATGGGATTTTCTCATGAAAGGGCAACAATGGCACTGATATTAAATGAAGGTAGGGTGGAGGAATCAGTAGCGTGGCTGTTTGAAGGTGGTGAAGATGCAGATGGTAACAAGGATACAAACATAGGTAGGGGCAATTTGAAAATTGACATATCAGGTGAGCTTGCTCGGATTGCAGACATGGTAACCAAGTATGATTGCTCAAAACAGGAGGTCGAAAGAGTGATTGTTAATTGTGAGGGTGATCTTGATAGGGCTGCAGAGACCTTGAGAGAGTTCAAACTTGATCCACCATCTGCTCCACCAAAACCAGAGGAAACTGGTGATCCTCCTATTATTAACAATGTTAAGCAGTCAGGAGTTGCAAGTCAGAACTCAAGGCCACAAACAAAACCTGTTCCTTTACCAAATCAACCCAAAAAAGATGACAAGGATTTTAACTATACAAAGGCTGCATTGACGATTGGAGTATCTTCAGATTCTAGCAATAGAAATACGCAACCTCTAAAGAGAATCCAACCTAAGTCTGAATGGGCAAAGCCCCAACAGGCTACTGTACCAGCTGATAAAAGGTGGCCAAGTGCAGAATCTAATCCTTCCATTTCTTATTCACTGGCATCACCGTTGCAAATGTCACCCCAACCTGCTAAGTCCGAAGCACAATATATGCCTGCTGGAGGTGATTTTAAGAACCTTCAACCTGGAGTAGCCAGGGAACCATTAATCATGATGCAGCAGCCCCAGACTGTAAATGAAGAGCAAGTTCCAGCCACAAGCATGATCTCATCACCTCCTGAAATAGCCGCTGGTCGGTATCCAACTAACAGTTCAGATGCTGTCAGATCTAATAATGGCTTTATATCTCATGCTCCTAGCACTAGAAGCCTCAGTCCAAACTATCTCAATTCCAATCAAATGGACCACCAACTTCAGTATCAACCTCAACAACAGTTTGTTGGTAGCAGCAGCAATTCAGTAGATCATCAAGGGAATAGAATTTGGAATAGAACAGATGCAATTGCACCACTTGCTGCTGCTACTTCTCTAGGACTCTTTTCCGGTCTAGGATCAGCAGGCTCATCAGGGGCTTCTTCTCCAGTAGACTGGAGCACTGGTGGGACCGTGCAGTTTGATTATACAAACATAGACTGGTCCTTGGACAGAAGTTTAGCTTCACCAAGGTCGAATGGTTTATGGCTAGGATTTTCACCGTTTTCAAGGAGTAGTAGTGCTCAGATGTATGACTCAAATGCTTTAGGAGTTGTTGCTGAATCATCTATGAGACCAGTGCCCACAAATAGGAGCATGAATGCTCCCAGGCCTGGATTGCAAGATGGAGTAGCTTCTGCTGAGACATCTGCTGCTGGTTCCCGGGAGTGGGGTTCTCCATTTGAAGGGAAAGATCTTTTTAGTTTACCGAGACAGTTTGTTTCTTCTCCTTCTCAGTAAAATGAGGGGAGAAAGTTGAATGAATAAAATGAAAGACCCAGAATATGTGTGATTTGATGTTGGTTCTTATGATTCTACAGTTGATTGTTGGCGGTAAGCTTTCAGTGGCTGGAACATGCAAATTATACATTCTAAGTTCTAACCCGCCACTCATCACACAAAACACAAATTATGCAGCAAATTTATATTTATATTAGTAGAAGTTATGGGTCTAACGCGTTAATGAACAACTTGTGTCGAATAATAAACTGTAAGAATAAGGAATGGGTGATTAATTTCTAAAATGGATACCGTTTTAAGCTAACCAAATTTAAATAAATCCGTGTTAAGGGATCTCTAGTTCAAGTTATTGCTCTATCTGGATTTACATATAAACAAAAAAAAATAATAATATTATTATTTATAAACTATTTTTCATTTGATTTTAATTTAATTTTTAATAATTTTTTTATTTATGATAACAGGTTTTAATGAATGATATTTTAAAAATAACAAATTAAATCATGTCAACTCAGTAAAAATTAATGAGTCACCTAGGGAAGGTTGAATTAAATGCACTGAATATCATCGATTTTTTACTTGTGACAAAATCCCATTTCTCCCAACTGTCCAAATTCTACAGACCCCACTCAAATAGTTTGTTTGATCGAAATGGATCCGCTTAAACCTTTTCAGTGGTCATTTTTTAATGCATGGCGACCTACAAGAGAGACCGTAACTATGAATATGATACACAATGTTCTTCCGTACAATACGAATGTGTGGACGATATTGATATATTATTAATTTTCTATTAAATACATTATTTCCACAACTTGTGAAACACAGGATATCTAACCACTGTGCACATTCTGGCTAATCTACTAGTGTTAATAATGGTTTTGATTTTGTGGGGAAAATTTGGTTTGATATTGTTTTTTATTTAGGAATTTTATCTTATTGGAATTAGAATTATATATTTAACTTATAAACTTGTAGCTAATTAATATAATATTTGAATGCTTTTTGGTTTCTAAAATTTTATTTAAATTCTCCTAAATTTTATTTTCTATTTTGGTTCTTATAATTTTTTATTCATTTTTAGTGTCTCATCTGTAAGTTTATTCATTTTTTCCTTGTGTTAATACTGGTTGCAGGCACCAAGTTGCGCCATTTTTTGCTCTTTATATATTTTTTTTCTACTACCAATGTTTTGTGTTTCTTCTTGATCTGCATGTGAGTGTTCCCACGGGAGCATGCATATGTTAATTTTTTTAACTTAATTAACTTGGATACTGTCACTTTGAATAACTTTTAAATGGTTTGCTTCCTTCCAACTGGCTTAGCAGGCTCTTGTAAGCAAATTCTGACTAAACAGGGATGTGTTTAGAGTGATATTGCCCTCCACATTGGAGAATAAAGTTGTTTCATTTGTAACATGTAAATAACTAATATATATTATTGCAATCTTATATGGTATAATATGAACCTGTTTATGGAAACCATTTTGTGTATTACAACATTGAATGTATGAGTATCATGTTAGTTACTAGATTTCAACAATGTTTATCACATATCACTCTTCATGGAAATACTAAGACATGCCCTTTGTTTTTAAGGTAATTCAAGGTGAGACTGCTCGCAAGTGAAGCTTAGATGTTAGAATCTCTGTAGGGATGAGTTAAGCTTAGATGTTAGAATCTCTGTAGGGATGAGTTAAACTCATAAAAGACCCACTTTCTGACAATCTCTGTCCTCCAAGTTAAATTCTAATTACTATTCTAATTACTATTAAAAGTTGGACATCTAAATAATTATAAAGGGAAAAAAAATCGACTCCCCTTTATAAGGTTTCTTCATCCGTCTTGCTAAAGTGTTAGATTTTTCATTTTCTTTCTTATCTTTCGATTAAAAGCTAATACTGAAATTTGATACAATCAACTTATGAATGTGAGTTGTACCTTTTTGTATTCAGCTTCAGCAAATAAGTATATTGAACAGTTGAAATGCTAGGAATTGGCATGATTCTACTTTGTATTTTTTAATTATGAAATGAAATCCAAGTCTTCTACTTCTTTATTGTTTCATCATGTTGATTTTCAGTGCTTGATCTCCCAATAGGCCTCTGCCGTACACGCTTACTTCACCACTTATACTCTCACTGTCGGTCCCAGAAATAATTTTTAAGGCCCTGGACTTTGCTGAACGTATGGAGGTATAGCTAATATGTGTAACCCTGCATGTTTGCATGTGTTGATTGCTCATTTTTTTCATGATCATGTTATGTTAATCTTTAATACAACAAACATGTGCAAGTCATAGTTGTTTCTTGAAAAGTAGTTTTAAGTTTTGACATAGCAAGTTTTTGTCATTGACAGTGTTGTTACTTTTTGGAGTTGTTTCTGCTGCAATGTCCTGGTCTGATAGGAACTCAAATTCATCTTCATTGTTGAAGCTACCTCAATTAATTAGTTCCAGGAGGGAGGATAACCCTATTACTACTGCTTGGATGTTAAAGATTCCTAGTTCCTTCTGAATTAATTGAGAGATTGCAGCACCTTTGAAAAAGTCATACGGCTATTTTTTTTCCACATTTTATGTTTCTGTTTTCAGTTATCGGTTATTATTTAATTTAAGGCTTTATTTAGATAAATTTCTTCGTAAATACTCAGAAGAAAAAAGTAATAAAAATAAAATAAGCTTTTCCATTAACTTATGTATAAGTTAAAATCAAACTGTTTAAAATTATTTAGATTCTCACTAGTTTTAGCTTGCTTGAGATAAACTTATTTCATTTTTATAAAGAAACTTATGCAAACTGACCTTAGTATATTTTATTATGCAAAAGTTAAGGGGGTAACTTTGGAGAAAAGGTCGTGTACATGTTATTCCATTTTGTTCCTTTAGACCTTCAAACTACGTTCATTGAATCATTCACTTTTACCTTATCTTGTAAGCACCAACAAGTGGGGTTAAAATTTTGCCGTCACTTCCTACTTTTAGTTCCATTCTTTGCATCGTTTCACTATCAAAATCATTTGGATTTTGGTCTGAAATCCCACCCCAATATGGATGCAATAACTGGTGGTAGTGAGCCTGCTAGGTGTCAAATTGATTAGAGATCAAACACAATCACAAACTCAAAGTGAAGAAGAATAACAACAATAAATAAAGACACAAATTAATGTGACAAGATATCTTGGTTTTTCTTTATGCACTTGTGGCTAGCGGCTAGCTAGGTGTTGGCTTCCAAAGATAACTAAGTACTCAAAGTTTAGTCCAAGTTGGCAGCATCACAGTTGGCTCTATTTTGTTTGCTAGGTGAATCCTTTAACTTTTTTTTTCCCTCTCTAATTTTCTTATTATAAAAGAATACAAAAAGGGTTGTGTAGAGTAGAGCATGTGAACTGTCCATTTTGTCTCCAATAATTTTCCATAGCCAAAAGTACTACAAATATCCCAATAATTTCATATATATGATAAAAAGTAGTGTGGTTTGATTAGAGCCTGCATGTCCTTCCCCTGTTAAGTCTGCCCCAGCTTCATTGTATAGCAATATATGAGAGTAGCCAAATCTAACAGTTGACATTGACACAATTAACCAGTGATATGAGAATATCCACTTTATTGAATGGCTAGCTAGTTGCAGAAATAATGTGTGAAAACACATCAAAGGAAGAGAGAATATTACAAGGGCATATTCAAATTATATATTCTAATCTATAACATGAAATTAATCTTTTGTGAATTCATTTGAAATTAACATGAAAATAAAATGAAGAAAACGTGGATCAGAGAGTAATTATTTCTTTTATCATCTCAAAGTCCAACCTTCTTTCCTAAATATCAATAGGAAAATATAAAAATAGCCAGTGATTTTAAAACTCAATTAGTAGCGATCCAACTTTTTAACATGCGTATTGCGCAGTGTGTGGAGAATCTATCATTTACCTGGCTACTCATCAGTTTAATGTGTCTATAAGTTCATATAATAAATAACGTAATAAAAAGAAAAGCATAATTTGTCCATTACCTTACTTTTTTATTTTTTACTACTTTTCATCTATAAAAAAAAAATTCCCGTAGGGTTAAGGGGTTTTGAGGACAACAATACCCCGAGAGTGCCACATCAAATGCAAAAAAGTGATTATATTTTGAAAACCAAAAATTTCAAACACTCAATTAAAAATTCTTTTTTTTCTTATTACAATATACACCACCAATTAAATCAATCATTTATCTCTCATTTCTTTCTTTCTCTCTCAAATTATAAATAACTTAGATTGTCCAAAAAATATTTTTCAATGCAAAAAAAACCATTAATATATAAAAAAAGACAAATATCAACCAATACTCTTAGAACACTAGCTAAATAACTAAAGGAAAAATATTTTTATTAAAATACAAAAAAATTATATTGTTTGCAATTATTTTTAAATTCTCCTATAATTTTCACAATAAATATTTTACTATTTTAATTCTTTAACCATTACAAAAGAACAATGATCAGAAAAGAAAGTATATGCAGTAACTCTTGATATGCAACGCTTCTTGTTGTAAATAACTTAAGATTGTCCAAGTAATATTTTTCAATGCAAAAATAACCATTGGTATATAAAAAAAGACAAATATCAACCAATACTCTTAGAACAATAACTAAATAATTAAAAGAAAAAAGGATTTTTATTGAAATACATAAATTATATTATTTGTAACTATTTTTAAATTCTCCTATAATTTTCACAACAAATGTTTTATTATTTTAATTATTTAACCATTAAAAAGAACAATGATCAGGAGAAAAAAAAGTATATGTAGTACCTCTTGATATGCGACCCTTCTTGTTGTTTGTATTTTTTGTGACAGATATACAAACCTTTGGTGCCAGAGAATTATGCTGCTTGTGACTCCTAGGCGTGGTAATTAATGCATGCATGCCAACAGGGTCCCACCTTTTGTTTTTCTGTGTACATGACAAAATCACAAAAGCAAGATCATGATAAAGATACTGGTTAATTATTAACACTTTATTTTCGTTAATGAGTATATTTATAAAACTTACTCATTTAATTTTTATAATTTTAAATTTATTACTTTTAATCGTTATAGTTAATAAATAAATTTTTAAATTTCAGTTTAATGAAAAAAAATTTAATACATGAAGTTTACATTTGAATTTCTAAAAGATTTTTGTAAATATTTTTTATTTCATTAGTTAAATTTTTTTAATAATTAAGAATTTTTGAGAATTAAAATATAAATGTTAAGGGACTAAAAAATTTACTAATTAATTATAGGGACTAAACGAATTAAATTTGAAAACTATACGAAGTAAATGGATAATTAAATTTTTATAAAAAAAAAACTTGAGAAAATTTATTTTTATTTAATAAAATAGTAATTATAGCTTTAACCATAAAATGAAAAACTAAAAACAAACATAAAAAATCTTCAGTTAAATAAGTTAAAATTTGAAAATAATGTAATGTTTCGATAGTTCAACTTCTATGTTTACTTTACTAGCTCATAGTGACACTTCATATGATTTGAAAACAAGCATGAACACTCATCTATTTATCTACCTTTTCTTTTAGTTGATTATAACCTTAATTACCCAAAATATCTTTTGTTAACTTATCTTCATGTTGAATATTTTTTTGTTAATTAAATTTATTTTTTAGTTATTAACACAAATAAAAATCACAATCCATCATGTTATTGTTATGTAAACTAAAAACAAGAAATGAATGATATTCCCTCTTCCTGCTTTTCTTTATTTTATTTTTAAAATTATATTTAATGTTTCATAAAAAATAAATTTTCTCTAGTTTAAGTTTTGTAATGTCAATTAAGTATAATATTTATTTTATTAGACAGGTTATTATTTTTTTCATAAATATAATAAAATACTTTTTGATTCTTATTACTTTATTTTATTTATAAATTTTAAATATGATATATGATGTATAAAGAAACTTAACTACAATAATTTTAACTTTTATCTAAATGAAAAAGTCAAATAAAGCAAGTTATAAATAAATAAATACATAAATATTAGAAGTTGCCAAGTTGGCCCCCACTCTTGTTGATCGTTATCATTCATCTATGATTATCTGGACACAAGAAAACACACATTCATCTAAGTCTAGGACTCTAGGCTACATTCCTACTCTTCCATATATAGACTCAATCCGGTGACTATCTCCGTGTTTCATTACAAAATTAAATAAAATTCCAATACACTACATATTACATCGTGTAAGTCGAAGTTCTCACAGCAATAGGATGCCTTAAGATGAAACTAATCAATTTTTACATTTTCAAAATAGATAATTGTAACAATTTAAACTAATTTTTCCATTAATTTAAGCTTTGAAACTATCTGCTATCAAGGGTTTTGAATCTCTTTATGCTGCCAACTTTCACACAATCTACATGGCCAATCAATGCTATGAATTTCCTATTTAGGCTGTTGATGGGTGGGTTAGCAAACTAGGACTTTAAAACGTACAACATTTAAGTGCTTGTGTATTTATGACTATAGTCATTGCGAGACGCATTCTAATATAAAATCTTTGACTACGATTAATTTCGATATACATCAGAATAATGTCGATGGATGCAATGTACAATCTTTGACTACGTAAAATCTTACTTTTTCTCAACTTTTGTTCGAGATAAACCAAAAAGACAATAAGTCATCATGGCATGGGACTGATGGGAGCAGGGACATGTAAACATTAAATTGTATGGCAAAATTCCTATAAATTTCCCATAGTATTTTGGCCATAACTCAACCCAAGTATTTTCTAAAGGCTTCCATTGCTAGACCTCACTAATGAGTTTTGAAAGAACCATGCTAACAAACAGAAAAGAGAATTAGCTTGACACCATTCTCAAAAGTGCACTCCATAAGCTTGATGATGCAGTTATCTCAGGAAGCAACCTTAATCTGTCATCAGGCAATTCACATTCACTGGCTAAAAGATTCATCTAACAAACCAAATTCACTCTCATTAGTCTTTAGCATATTGTGCTTGCTGCCAAGACCCCAAAGGAACCAAACAAACCAACTAAGCAGCAAGATACAATCAAATTGAATAATGACAGGTGCGGCATTAAAGTTTCAAAGAGATTCAACAAACCAGGCAATTTCATGTACAAAGATTTTAAGAAACTTCTATCTTCCTTACATGAGCTTAAGTTTAAAATACAATACTAATAAACTCTTTCCTTGGCATTTTAAATTACAAGCATTATTAGACAGCAAATTGTACTTATCCAGGAGAAGAAAGGATACTTTTAGCGATCAAAGGGCCAACCGCTATAACTTGTTCCATTATTCTGGTCAGGAGTGGTTGAAGAGCTGCTTCCCCCAGTCTCAGAATAATGATTATTGTTCGAGTTAGACGAGCGGAATGGCCACAAAAATGAAAATGGATTTCTCCTTCCATGGTTCTGATGGCTGTTCTCTCTGCCCCTGGAGCTATCATTGCTGCCACTGCTGCTGCTGTTGCTGGCATTCCTTCCTCCCCAACTTCGAGTACCACGGGAACTAGCCTGTCCTTGAGGTGGCAGCTCAACACGGCAAACAGGACATGAGTTATGCTGAACCAACCAAGGAACAATACAGTCAGAATGGTAAATATGGTTGCATGGCATCTCTCTGGCTTCAGTGCCCAATTCAAATTTTTCCTTACAAACTGGACAGTGTGAATCCGAGCGAAGATGCGCCTGTGTTATCTTAATAGTAGGCATTGCATCAATTGAAGATCGTGCAGCTGGGGCTGGACCACGCTGATCATTCATGGTGAGTTGCTCAATAAGTTCTTCCAGTCCAGGACCCATAAAGTAGTCACCAAAATCAACACGCCTAGGACCACCTCTTGGGCTGCCAGCAGACAAGGTGAATCCAGGAACTTGACCGTGAAATATTAAATAAGGACCGGAACTATAAACGCCCCAACTCTGTTCAGGAACTGGGAGAGAACCAGACCTCCCTCTAACATCAAAGTTTGAGTTTCTTCCGGCCATTCTATGCCTCATGAAATTATCAACGGCGTCCATAAGCCCAAATCTCTGGTCAGAACCTCTCTGCCCCATAAAAGCATGTATAGCATCGAAAATGTCAGGCATTTGATGAAAGTCTCCTGACTGTGACGAAAAGGTATGGTTATGGTTGGGTGCAATTCCTCGCAACTCGTCAAGTTCTTGCACAAATCCTCCATCACAGTAAGGGCAAACAGGATCTCTCCCATCAAGCACAATTGGCTGTCTGCATGCATAACACCAGTGTGTTGCTCCACTTGACATCTTTCTTTTAAACAATATTTAATTTGTAAAATCTGCACCAAAATTCAACTTTCGTTTTTTGTCAAATATACTCACACATAATCAGAAATAAAAAAGAGTTATTTAATCAAAAAGACATGAAGATTCAATAGGCCAATTGGCTATGCTAGTATCCATGTGTATCCTAAACCGCCACCAACTTAGTAACACACAAGAACAGGTTATCTCGCCAAAAGTGAGTGATGGCTATGTATATACATAAAAGCACATTAAACCATCCTATAACTTAAATTTGGACCAAGGACAAGTCAAGAGTCAAGACTACCATGAACAGAGAAGCTGTTGCTACAGTGTCATATCTTTGGATCAAATTATGAAACACTAGAACAAATTTGATGAGGGAAATGATAGCAACCCATCCTTTGACACATTTTTTACTATCAATGGAAATTTATTGGGCTCACAAAATGATGCTGGTCTCACCTTCCATGTAATGACTTTCACTAGTAATCCTGTGAATTTCAACAAACATTAACCAATAGAAATTGTGTTGCAAGCACCCCTAATTTCACAATCAGATCACAAAGTGCAAATCATCAATTGAATGAACCCGTTAAACCAGATGCTAGAAATCAGTGTAAAATTACCCAACACAACAATTTCCTCAGACAAAAAAACCATATATCCGGCCATCAGCACAGCAAAGAACAGTTAAGGAATTAGGTCCAACAGTAACAATAGGGGGGGAAATACTCTGCATATTCATCATAATAAACAAATTGAAATGAAATCAAGTTTTTCCTTAAAGGATTTTTTTTATAAAAGGTGAATAAAGGAATAACAAAATTCATGCATGATGCAAAGAAAACTTATCATGAATCATAACCTCGGAGACAGTAACAGTAGAGAGAAGGCGTAACCAACCCCCAATTGAAAATTAAGAAGAAAACAAAGAACTTGTCAATAAAGCACAATTTTTTTTCAAATGGGGTTTCAATCAATCAATACCCATATACTCCAATGGCCAAATTAAGCTCGAAATCATACACAATCAACCGCAAAAAAAAAAAAAAAAAGCATAAACTGAAAAAATAAAAAATAAAAATTGCATGAGAGCAGAAAGGTTCAGGATTTATCATAGTGAACTTACAAAATTAAAAAGACAAATTAAAAGCAAGAACTCGGAGCTTAGTACCGTGAGATTCTGAGAGTGAGGGAAAGAGAGAAGAGAAGACCTTTTTCTGAGGTTTGTTCCACTGAGGAAAAAGTCTCGTTATTTTTACCACTTCAGAATTTATGACTCTTTCTTTTATATCATAAAATAAAGTAAAATTCGTAGTGGGAGAAAAAAAAACTTGGTGGAATTTCTAACACAAACCATCAGCAGTTTCTATGGAATAATTATTAAAACACGCCATCTTTTTACCGCGTTTGTTGTAGAAATGCAGTTACAGAAGTTACCTTCAAACTTTTTGAATGGAAATTTTAACAAAACACGGAATAGTTATTAATTATTATCATGTGTGTTGTTTGGTAGTTTTTGTGTGATTTTGTTATCCATTTATTACCCTTTTTACTGTTCATATAATTTTAGGGGTGAGTTAGATTTTTTTATCTATAAGAATTAATTAGATTTCAAGAATTTACAATCAAAAGCATATATATATATATATATATATATATGTGTGTGTGTGTGTTTTTAAGGGGTGTTTGGTAGGTAAAAAATTTGTATTTTTCAAGAATCCTAAATTGGTAGAATGAAAAGAAAAATCTCTTTCCAAACATTCTCTTAGATTTAATTGGGTTAATTTTTTATTTTCAATTTTAAAATTATTAAAAATTAAATCCAATTTCAATCTTGCTTTGAGTTTTGAAATTTTAGAAATTATTATAAGTGAGAAATGGATAAAATAATTAAAAAAGTAAGAAAAAAAAAAACACTGAGAATCATCATCATCATCGATTAGTTCCTCTTGATTCCCTTTCTCTCTGGCTTCTACATCCATCGCCACACCGCCGACCACGTCCTCCACCGCCTCTCACCTCCGACAATGAAGACAACGATCAAAGCGGATTTGAGACGACGACAAAGAAGCAGAAACAAATGTCCAGGTCTGTCAATGACTGCTCCAATGCTCCAATGTATTAAAATAATTTTCAAATAATTATATTTTTGATATTCCACCATTAAATTGAACTCCCGTTAGTTTATAATCTTGATTATTAAAACGAGAGTTTACCCTTTTCTTTTTTAAAAAATATTTTACTGACAATTCACTTAAATTTAACTATTTTTTTCAAAAATATTTAAAAATTGTCTTGCCATGCACGTGAGACAGATCATAGATGATAGGAGTCACCGATAACACCAATTATGAATGGATCCAACAACTTAAGAAGGACCATGGATATATGTATATACTATATAGCACGACAAGGTGATGGTGCCCTATAATTGCATTAGTCCCAATTTTTTAAGTCTCTCAACTAACTTTATGTCACTCATAAATAAATGTGACTCAAGACTTCTGATTTGGACATTTGTTTGACCCGCAATTAAAGCATTTTTTTTAATCTTAACTACTTTTTCAATATGCATTTCTAAATTCTAATGTTAGTAGACAAGTTGTTTTTAATATTTTATAGATTAGAATGAAACAATTGATAGGTAAAAATATTCTTTTTATTGGGTCGATGATCAAATAGTGATATGTTTCATAATACACCCTTACTTATTATGTAAGGCTACTTCGTTCTGAATCCCTGATGCATCAAGAAAATAAAAGTTTTGCGTGGTTTCTTAATAGTCGAGGCAACTTCTTGTACCAAACAAATGAGAGCAATTATATTCAGTTATCACAGGCCCCCAAATGCAACATAGTGCTTTAGGACATTTACTTTAATGTCTTGCAAAGAATTATAACTAATATTATATTTTCATATTTGAAGTTGAGCAACTGTTTGAAAGTAGAGCTTCTTACTGAATTTAATTTCTATCCTACATGTTACAAAAGTATTAGTCATTGTAAAGAAGAAAAACTATTGTTTTTAAAAAAGGAATATATTATTTTTTAAAAAAATATTTTTTACTCTTAATAGTAATACCTCCACTAAGTTAAATAATATTTTTTTATGCTGACAAAAAAATAATATTTTTTTGCTGAATAAGAACATCAATAAAGGGTAATTTAGTCAAGTACCATTACATTTTCTGAAATTATGGAAGGTCAATATCATCTTTCACCTCTTCAAACATCAAAATTCCAATTATTAAATACTAAATCAAATAAAGTTCCAATCAGAACAAATGAACTTTACAAAACAAAGGTGATAATGAGAAGACAGGCAAAGAATTTGGTAAAAGTCAGTGTTTTATAACTGTAGAAGTTATGTGAATATGTTAAAAGTTGAAACAACTTGGCTGAATTGGGTTTGAACAGGCAAAGCAGTTGCATTAAATATAGTCAAAACAATCAAGGCTAACATGACAAAAAATTTGAAGGAAATTATATTTGGTGAAATGCACAAAATATCCCTTAACATATTTAGTATTTGGTGTAATACTACAACAATATGTATTATGTCTTGGAATCAAATCAAAATTTGTTTGGATATTGTAGTAGTAACGGTGGTAGCAATAATGATTGTTCGGTGGTGCTGATGAAGCTAAGGTCAGCAAATTTGGCGTTGGTGAAGGCATGCACTCAAACGATGGCATATTCTTGGTTGGTTTCGAGAACCCCTAAGCACCAATAAATAGCTTGAAAAGAAAATGATATAATTATCATAATAAGTCAAAAACCAAACTGGTTTTATTCTATATAGCCTGAAGCTCATTCAATGAAATTTAGAGGTTTAGAGAAACTTATCAAAATTTAAATGGAAGCACATCGTTCAGTTATTTTAATCCCATATATCTAATTCAAGAAAACCACCATAACATGGATACTTGATATATCTATAATATCTCTTTTTACTTCTCACAATTCTTGCAAGAAAACCACCATTGAAACAGACCAAACATGAACGATTAAAGGAAGAGTAACAGACTGATCAGCCGCTTGAAAATGGCCAAACTCAAAAGTCAACAAGAAAACTTAGATTTTGTTGAATGCAACAATGTCACAGCTCTGGATATACTCGTTGCATGGCTCAACTGTCAAGCGTTCCTCAACAAGAGTGTCCACTGATACAAGGTCATCAACAATAGTCATCATGATCTGCAACTTCTTGATACCATATCCCACGGGAACTAGTTTGGCTGTACCAATTGAAACAAACATTTTAGATAAAATATAATTTTGAAAGAAGTTAAATGCATCAAATATGCAAAAGTTTATGAAAATTTCATACATGCTCCCCACAATAAACCAGGCATCTCAATACTACGGACAGCCTCTTCCAGCTTCTTCATGTCGGTCTCATCGTCCCAAGGCTTAACATCGAGAAGGACAGAAGACTTGCCACCTATAAAATGTCAATTAAGTCACAGTGTCAAACGCTTTCAGCAAGAAAATAAGATCTAGCGATAAGAAAATAGTCCATGTGAGAAATTAAGAAAATAGAATCAAATTTGACCTATTATTAATCTACCATATAACAAGACATTCCTACTTTCCCCAAATAACTATGCAATTTTAGGTCGAATAGACAAATTCAAGTATGGCTTCTATCAATATTATATTTCTAGGAATTGAGAAATGTTTCATGGACCAAAAATTACAATTTACAGTCAGGAGACTTAAAGCGTACTCTCTTTTTTCTTGGCAGGCTTTTTAGCAGCCTCCCTTTCCTCTGCTGCCTTCTTATCCTCCTCTGTCTCATCACCAAAGAGATCAAGATCATCATCATCTTCTTCAGCAGTGGCAGCCTGACAAATTCAAACAAATCCCAATGATCAAATTAGTTGAATTAGTTCACTTAGCAGCTTCAGTACAACCACAATAATATCTTACATTTCACAATAAGTATATCTGTACACTATAAAGTCAAAAGTCTATTTATATAATTTTACAATACAAGTACTTCCATTCATTTCAATATTATTATCATAGATAACAACAATTTCACTTAGTAATCACATCATGATGAATTCAATCAAAACTGCTACTACTCTGCATGGGGTATAAAACTCAAGTAACTATCTCAAGTCAAAAGCAAATTATAGTGTTATTCAACTCTAAAATGAGCCTTCAATGTTGCAATCTTGGCTAATACTTATAACGTTCAGGAACTATATAGTAAACATGTTATGTTACATATGAATATGGTTACATAATCAAGCTCTGTTCTTTCTTAAACTCAATATCAAAGTACTTCAAGTCAGTTGTTCACCCAAATGGATTATTTGATTTCAAATTCACATATTATAAAGTCATTGGTTCAATCAGTGATCAAGTGCCCTGAACTAGTCTAATAACATTGCATGGGATCATGACTGGGGCTGATTGCATAAAATTTAAATGCGGAAAATCCAGATAAAAAATCACACACACACATATAGAAAGAGAGAGACAATGGTTGTCAGCATCGTCCATTTCTTTTAGACCAAGATTCTCTACATTCAATTTTAATGCAGTCAACTCTGCAGTCATGATCCCGCAGCTCAAGTTTCTTTAATTTATATTTCATTTATGAAATTTGAAAAACAAAATAGCCAGTAATGATTCTACTTTCACACACTGATTGCAGGCAATCTCCACTTCCTATCTCTTATATGAACTAACTGGAGCAGAATTGCCTGCTGTCAGAACAGCAACTGCAAGTGCAAGGTCCTGCAGTCATAATCCAATGGCTTAAATTTTTTTAGCATACATTTATCAACCTTTTTAATGTATGAAAATAAACTTAACATTTCTACTGAGCTACTCATTCCCATACGTCCCTCATAATAGCAATATGCATGGCAATCAATCACCCCCAAACAGCCACACTCTTATTAAGATAAGATAAGGCTTTTGCTATTAGTTTCCTATTAAGTATTAACAACAAATTCCGTATAACTTTCACATATTTTAATATAAATTAAAAGTCTAGCTATCGAGCGCCCTAAATTACTAAAAAAGTCAAATACTAAATGATACATACATGCATTTTCAATATAACAAACGATTTTTAGAAAAAAGGCAACAACAAAATATAAAATTAAGGAAAAAGCATACCGCTTTGGCAGGTGCAGCTTCAGCTGGAGCAGCAGCGCCACTGAATCTTACCCCTTGAGCGTGCCCAGGGAAGCTACTCAAATAAAAATGGAAATTAACAAAAATCAAAATTCGCAAAATCTAATAAAGAAAAACAAAACTATAATTTGCAGCAGGAAAAAAAAAGTGAGAGAGGAACAAACCTTGGAGCAAGTTGAGAAGAGACGGCATCGTACCACTTAGCAGCATTAGGAAAAGAGTCTCCTGGCTTTTCCACAACAGCTGCATACACTTTGATATCATCCTTTGTCAATTGATCCCTGAACTCGAAAACCCACACACAGATTCAATAACCCAAATATCAGAAACAGTAAAAAATCAATTTTTTTTCATAAAAATTGAGTTGATATTATGAGTGTTACCCAGAGATATAGGTTTTCCCAGAAAGGAATTGATCGAGGGATTTGATGCCCTCTTCGGTGTGAGGATCTGAGAAGGTGACAGCCATTAGTGTGATTGAAGAGTGGCAGTGCTGAGTAATGGTGGGTGCAGAGTGAGTGAAAAAGAGAGACACTCCTTCGATGCTCAATAATTTATATTTATAGCATGTACAGTCACAAACCCTAGATCAGTCCCCACTTCTGTATTCTGAACTCAAATTCACGTTGCAGACCCACTTTAGGAAAAGCAAATTTCTGTTTTAAAATCTAGAGTGATTTTACATATAATTAAAAAGAATAACAATCAATATATAAATTATAAAGACAAACATTTATATCATAATTAAGAAATAAGTTATACATCAAATTATATCTCCTAAGATTAGTTCCCTCAGGACATAGAAATCAATAAAGTTGGCTTTGCTTTCCTAAAGTTTATTTTCCTAAATACATGGCCAGAATTGAACAGACGGTTGAAAATACATCGAGCCAAACAAGACTTTGCATTTTGGGTAAATGGACTCAACCTGTTTAAAAATTTAGGACTTGTTTGATCTATTATTTGTCATAGTATCTTTTAAGCATAACCTTTTTTAAAACACATCTTATCTTGTTAGCTTACTTAACGATCCATAGCATATTAAAATGTTGCGATAGGCTTGACCTATTATTTAATTAGCTAACCAAATAATAAGTTAATATAGAAAACTCTATTTGTTACATGAGATAAAGGAAACAAAAAACTACAAAAAAAATATAAAAATTAAAATCATGACTACTCAAGGCATGAGACGAATAAAAATAGGTAGTTTAAGGTTTATATGAATTGAGTCAAAATTATTTATATGATGTGGACCTATTTTTAAGGTCTAATAATCTGATTGTTATGGTAACTTATTTTGTAGTGATTTTTTTAAAATAAGTCATAAAATTATCCTTTAATAAATTTATATGCTCAACTCTTTATGTAGGTCAATAAACTTAGTGTTTAAAATGAATAAATAAATAAATAATTTCAATACATTATAAAAAATTAATATAATAATAATACTAAAAAAATATTATTGATATTTTTAACCATTTTTTTTATAAAAGCCTTCTTGACCTAGGAATTTAAAATAAGATTTCGAAGATTTTAGATAAAAAAAAAATTATATGAGGATTGTGTTTGTTTGATTTTTAAAATTAGGGTATTTGATTTCTTCAAGATAAAACGGTGAAGATCAAAATCGTGTGACAATCTAAATTAGAGGGATCAAGTAAACAATTAAGTGCCGATAAAAAAGTAAACAATTAAATGCTTATAAAAATAAAGAGTAACAGTATTTTAATTTATGTATCTATATCGTAGGACAGAAATGATTATTTTTATATAATAAAAGTTTATAATAATTAATACAAATTATATTATGATATTAAAATTCAATTTAGAGATAGTATAAAAAAATAGAGATAGACATGAAAAAGAGTAGTTTGAAATGGTCGAGAGAGAAATTTTTGCTTGGGAGAGTAGTGTGCTAAATACACATCCATAGGAGAGAACAAAAAAATTATATTAAGACAGACTTTTTTTTATAACAAAAAATCCATAGTTTTATTCTCTAAATTGTATATTCTAATTTATATTATAAGAGTATATTATTTTTCATGAAATTTTTAAAAAAATTTATAAATGATGTTTGATATGTGTATAAAATTTTACAAATTTTTGGGTTGGATTTAGCAGGGATTTAAGTAATTTAATGGAAATCATACTTTTTATTATTTATTCTAAGTTAATTTTTATACTTATCGAATTAAATGCATGTTTATCATGTTTTGTGAGTTGCATAAGATATTAAAAAAAAACTATGCACGACATATATTATATGAAAAATACTTTAGTTATTTAATTATTTAGAAATATAAATTTGTGATTGTATTTATTCTATTTATTTGAGATCATGTAAATCATCAATTCCTTTTACTCTTATAATTTAGCAGGTGTTTGTTAGGAGATAAAAAAATTTATGTCCAGGAATCATAATTCTTAGGAAGAATCATGAGATTTATATTTCTTATGAACGAGTAAAATTTGTTTGATTGGTTATTAAAAACATTTAAATATTTTTATGAATTTAAGAATTACATAATATTTTTATTATTTATTTATCATATGGATAAGAGTAACATGATATTTTTTTAGTGAAAGAAAAGTTGAACCAGGGAAAGCAACATCCTGTTTATTATTTATTTATCATATTGATAAGAGTAACATGATATTTTGTTAGTCAAAGAAAAGTTGAATCAGGGAAAGCAACATCCTGTTTCCCATGTTTAGGATTTTTTATTTTTTAAGGATAACAAACATGAAAAATTAAGGGTGGTGTTTGGTTTGAATATCTATTTTCTATTTTTATTTTCTAAAATAAATAATTCACATTTTAAAATTTTCAAGATTTAAAAAATATGTATGGAGAAGAATGCACTTTAAGGTGTCATCACATTTTCACTTTTTCGAAAAAAGATGGAAACATCAATGTGTTGCATGTTTACTGTTTTGGGTTTGTTTTTGAAAATTATTTTTGGAGAAAATATTTTTTTAAATTATTGTTTGGTATATGATAATTTTTTAAAAATTCTGAAAATAACATTCTCATATTATATTTGTGGGAAAAAAAAACAAATAATCAATGAAGCAATTGCCCCTGGAATATTTTAAAAAATAATAAATACAACTGATAATTTGAAAGGAATCAAATTAAACTTGTTAAAGATGTTGTTGGTGAATAATTTGTTATGCAATATATTAAAAAAATACTACTTTTAAAATTATCTTATCGGCTTATCTAGTACCAAAGATTTTCAAAGCCGCTTATTATTATAATCTTTATCTTTCCACTCAGTGGTATTATCAATTTAAATGTGATAAGCTCTTTTGCCATTATAAAATCAACTCAATTTACCAAAAAGAAGTTTATTCAAGTCAAAGACTTCATATATTCTTCTTAATTAGCCAGGGAATTTTCTGTGCAGTTCTCCACATCACTATACAATCTGAAAGAAAGTCAAAACTCAACGTATACACATATGATTTCAGCTATGGCCGTCATGAGCATCATCTTTCTGCTGATCAAAGGTAAGTTAATCAATGTTGTAAAGATTTGAGAGTTTTGACACTAAACAATAGTTAACCAGTTTTAGCATATAAGGGAGAGAGAAGAAGACTTAAAAAAAGAGTTCCTCACAGCAAAACTCTTAAATGTGGGGTGTTCTCCTTAGAACATAATACTCGCTTCTCTTTTATATTAAAAAAACTTACTTAATTCTGAATTATCCCTTGCTACCAAGGATGAGCAAAATCGAAATAGCGAAATTTTTGGGTCATCTCAATGAGTTCAGAAACCATATGTTTCTCCTCGCTCAAAGGAAGGTCTTTTCGTAATGGATGACCCTCGAAAACATAAGTTTATTTTTATCTTATTTGATGAGATTATGTTCAAGTATTTCTATTTGAGGAGAGTTTGTACTTAATATTAAATTTTAATGAAAATAGTTTTAAAAAATATTATTTTTTAATTAAAAATTACACCATTTAATGAAAAAAACTAACTTATTTGAAATAAGTTTTTTTATTTGTTAAAGAGAACTTTTCTTTTTAAGCTTTCGCAACTGAGTGTCTTTTTGTATGTTTGTGAGAGTGCATACTCTTTGTTCATGCATAAGTTCTTTTGTTAATAATTTTTTTTTAGCAAACATTAGAATTTCTTTTAATTTTTTGTATTTAAATACAGTAGTTGTGATATCTTGGTTACCACAAGAGGGAGATAATGGTAAGGATGATCAAGAGGACCAGTTAGTAGTAGATCATTTAGCAGAAGAAGAAGATAGTTTTCTGAAGAAAGGACCATGGACAGCGGAAGAAGATGCAATATTGGCAGCATATGTGACAAGCAATGGAGTGGGAAACTGGAATATAGTGCGAAAGAATACTGGACTAGCTCGATGTGGGAAAAGCTGCCGATTAAGGTGGACAAATCATCTTAGACCAGACCTAAAAAAAGGAGCATTTACCCAAGAAGAACAACTCAAAGTTATTCAACTTCATGCTTTAATGGGAAATAAATGGGCTAGAATGGCACAGGAGGTTTTTTTCTTCTTGGTTTGTTATAGATTTTTTGTGGGCTAATTGAAAAATAGTAAATTCCATAAACTAAGTCTATACGGGGAGTGAAAATTGTTTGTTACAAGAACATTTTTCATTCTTGATTCGTGAGTTAGTATTTTTATGGTTTTATATTACACATAGTTATGAGTTTCATGCAGCTGTATTGGATTTTCATAGCTTGCTTTATAAGTTTGGATATATATTGTAAAGTATCTAAGAGTATTGATATTGAATACTTAAAAGCAAATAGAATTGTGTGTTTCATTGTGTTTATTGTGCCTTCATTTGCATGTGTTAGCTGCCTGGTCGCACAGACAACGAAATAAAGAACTTTTGGAACACAAGACAAAAGAAAAGGAAACGTGCTGGTTTGCCACTCTACCCAGAAGACATAGAAGTGTTGAATGTTGACAACCCACAAAGTATTAATCAAAATGATTCCACCCAGCATGCTAATGACTCACAACCAGGCACATCATCTCATAATGTACCAGAATTGGTATTCAACAATTACAAACTTGTCAATGGAAAGCATCCATCCTGTGTTCCACCCATTTCAGTGATGCCTGAAAACAGCACCTTTGAGCAACAAGATAATTCAGATAAGCAAGTTATGCATCCGCCACATTTGCAAATTATGCATCGTTCCCACGAGCAGCTTCAAGACTCGCTACCAAATGATTAGTAAGTATGAGAAATTTTCTGAGAAATTTTCTGAGCTTCCTATGCTGTCTGTTTATATGTTCATATAACAAAATAATATGTAGTATAAAGTTTCAGGGTGATTACATGTCTTGTGATGATAAATGTTCAAGTGGCATTTCCCTGCCATCATTTGACGATGACTTATTGAGAATGGGAGAGGATCCTCCGACTCAGACTCATGATCAATACTATGAACCACGTTCTCCACGCAGCAATGGCTATTTGGAATCCATATTTTGCCCACCACCAAAGATTGTGGAAGGATCAGATGATTGTTCCATGCAAGGAGAGTCAAGTTTAGGAAACGGAGAAAATTTAGACCCCATTATGAATCAAGATACTTTAGGTGACACTTGGGTAGAGAATTATGACAAGGATCAATACGCTCTTAAGGATACTTTATTCAGCATTATCTACCCCTTTTTTCCACACTAATACATCATGATTTTAAGTTGGAGAATTTTGTAAGAGCATCGATAAAGATGCATGGCTTCAATCTGGTGGAGGCTTGTCTTTTTCTTCTTTGGTCGAAAGGTGGAAAAAATACCATTTGGTTTTGACCTTGAAGAGTTCATGGCACCATCACGAGTGATGATACAGACAGCCATTTATTCTTTGGTTTATTATTATTATTATTATTATTGTCGGCTTCTCGAGTTTAGTAGTTTCATTCAGGTATATTTTACATCCTATGTTCTGCAATTGATCTTTTAATTTGTGTGATGTTGATCTTTTAAATAAATTTATTATAGTATATATACCGATTAATGAAAATTTTAGTAAAAACATTAATAATACAAAGACCATCTTTGAGGGGGTTAGTATATTTTGTTAATATTTGCTATATTTTTTATTAACTGGGCTAAGATAAATTATATTATTAATTTTGGGAAATATTAAATATTTAAAATGTTATTTTATGAAAACTTAGGAAATACTTCGAAATTATCCGCAATGACATCATTAATTTCTCCGCAAATAAGTTTATGCTGGGTGACAAATTCAGTTGTTTATTTTTAAGAAGGATTTCCCATCCTACAAGTCCCTCTACAATAAGTACATGATCATGGAAGATATTTCTAGTATTAGTGATCGAGTTGGAAGACGATGATGCATCAAATGTATCAAATGTATTGGCTAAGAGAAAGCTGAGTGTGAAACTGAAGAATCCATATTTAATTCAAAGATGAGAAGCTGGATGCCCATCCATTGACACATAACAACACAACAATGTGTTACTAATACTCTTCTAATTGAGTCATGTAAAAAAATTTGCTCACAGTTAACTCCAATCACGTAACATTGTATAGAAAGAAAAAAAAGTCATGTAAGGGATAGGAATACCAGCAGTTAGGAAATCACATAACTTTTTAAAATAATTATTATAAAAATAAATAAACTTATTAAACATAGTATATTGTAATTTATTTTTTTCTAAGTCATAGTAAATTGTCATTGGATGATAGTGGTAAAATTATTTATAATGTCAGTGCATACATTATTTCTCTAAAAATAATTTAAAATAAAGATCATATATATTTTCATTTTTTTCTTTTAAAATTATAATATCACCCACTACATATTTATGAAATTTTTGTCAATTTAATTTTTATAATCTTTATATTTAATTGTTTTTAAAAATAGTGTATGCCCTGGGAATATAAATAATTTTAAGTAACTTAAATACAATTTTACAACAATGATAACGTATTTTGTTTTTTTTTAATCATAAACCACTAGGGGTGTTCATATAAATTGGTTCAAATAGAAGCATTTTTGGACTGCATGAAGCCAACAAGTTTTTGAACTGAATTGGTTCGGTCAAATAATGTTAAACTATATTTTTTTTACTTAATTTAACAAACTAGTTTTAAAATTGATTTAATTCACTTAATAGCTAGATTTATTTTTTCTAAAACTGAAATATATCTAAAAAATAGTTTGAAAATCATATCAAAATTGGTTCAATTCTTAAAATCAATTTTTAGTTAAAAATGATTTGAAACCCGTTCAATTTCGAATCAAATTCTTAAAATCCATTTTTTTGTTAGAATAGAGTTTAAGGAATGTGTGTATGTAAAAAGAAACATTGTTTTTCCTCCTAATACATGTCATAGCTTTTCAACGTATAAAAATACAAATTATACATAAGTTGCACCTTGGCAATCAAAGTGGAGAGGGCAGACTCTGGACAACTTATTTCTCAACTTTATTGGGAACTATCATGCCTGTCATGTTAAGTATATAGTAGTTATACAAGCATTAAAATCATGTATTTAAAAAATTAAAAGGATTAAAATTATAATTTAATTTATGTATTATTATATTTTGTATGCATGTTATTTATATTTTTCAAATTTTAACGAGTTAATTTTTAATTAAATATTAAAAATAACTAATATCGGATTAACGTGTAAAAATATAGATTGAAATGTACTTATCTAGAGAATTTGATCTTAAAATTTAGAAGAAGAAGAAATCAAGTAAGAATATTTGTCATTTAATAATAAATAAAAGAATAAGTAAATATTATATCAACTTTAAATAATCAACAAATAATCCTGTTTATTCATGCAATAATTGACAAATAATCCTCATGTCTCTCGGAGTCATCATTGCATGTAGTTCTCTTTATCCCAAATGTTAACACACTTTAAATGTAAAGTAAATCCCTAGTACCAGTTCATGTAAAGTAGGTTATATCGGTATCTCTTGATCTTAGGTTTTGATTCTATTGACTCCATGGCCAAGGTGACACCAAACTTAACTCCAACAAGACATGAGGTATGCGATTACTGTCCTTGGACCAGTCTGGAACATTAACAAACTTATTTATTGAGTGTATATAACTTAATTAACAAACACACGAGTATTGGTAGTAAGAGAAGATTCAGGTTCGATCTTTAGAGAATACCTCTTTGAGGGACAAGATACTTTAATTAGTCTCATAATCAGTCAAAAACACCAAAGCTTGTGGAATTCAATCAGTCCTATTCAGAGTCAAAAGTCCTAATTATTATAATTATAATTAACAAATTTGATATATACATAAATTGATTCTGATAAATTGGTAATTAAAGATTTATTTTCAATCAAAATCTTTTATCTTGGAAAATACTATCATTTAATTGCTTTCAACAAAATTTCCATTATCATTGTGATCCTCTGATATCCTCTCCTCTCTATTTTTTTGTTATTTCCATCATGTATCTTCCCAGATCGACTCTCACGTTACTCTAATTGGGTGTCTTCTTTTTAATCCTAAATATTGAGATTGATTGTGATCAACAAAATAAGTTTCATAGTGGGTCACACCAGGTATTAAGTTATGCTCTTTCACGTTGTTTCCTTCCTTAGTCGTAGGATACAGCTCATTTTTTCCGTATGTTTATTTTATTTTTCCTTTTCTCCAAACCAATGAATGATCTTGGTGAATTGATGGTAAGTTAATATCAAAAAAGATATAGAAGATGAGTAATTCATATTCTGAGTTATGTGAAGGTTATAAACCAAAGTATGATGATGATAAAGGGACAAGTGAGAGAAACATCTATGTTCATGTGACAAACAAATATCTAGAATTGAATTTTCACATATTTTATTTGTTGAATGTTTTTTAAGGGATTTGAAAGATAAATAAATAAAATAAGTTTGTCATCCTAAGCAATAAATAACAAGTAGATGAACAAATGTGTGTAGAATAGAATCATATGAATTGATAAAGAAAAATCATAAAATTATACGTCCTAAACAAACAAATTATGTTAAGTCTCAATATTATCATGCTATGATTTTCTTTTATTTTTTTATCTTATCTTTATTTCAATCTTTTATTTTTCTTATCTTTTACTTTTATTTTCTTAAAAGATTAAGATAAAAAAAGATGAAATTTAAAATAAAGATAAAAAAAATAGATAAGAAAATAGATCAAATCCAGTTTTGGCTTCTTTCTGTTTTACTTTCCATGTGCTTAATACTATTGTCTTTTTCTTATATGCTCATCTTATCAGGAGTTGAGAACCCTTCTTCAAGATGGAGGCTCTATTGGGTTTGTCCTTGTTCCTGGTTCATCTGATTATCTCCTCCTTGACCTATCATTTTAGATGCTGAGGGTCAGGAGAAGAAACATGCAATAAAACAAAGCATTTGCTAATGCTAACCCACATGTGAAATGCAAAAATGAAAACAATTGAAAATATTGAAGTCGATAAAGATCACATGGTTATATTATGACTAGATGTTAAATCTAAAAGTATTCTAGTACTTACTGTTGGGAAGAGGTAAAGATCATGTTCAGTTGAAGTGTCTGGTAGTGGTATACTGTCTGTGTATGTTTCATGGGTGCTACCGGGTGGCGTTTCTTGGTGGAGTTGTAGTGGTTCTCTTAAACGTACAATTTTATTGAAACGCCTTACTCTTAATATACCACAAGAAAGCTTTTGGAGGAAATACTCCTCATCATTCTTCATTTTCCTATGTAGATTTGGGTTAGACAAGTTTATAATTTTCAAATTTTTTGTAACTATGTTATTTAATAAACTAGTACAAATACCCATAACTAAATGCCAACATCCAAATTCTACTTCACCTACGTAGACTGATTCATAAGTTATCTATCATTTTGTCTTTCTTCTTTTTGTTCAATGTATACTTCAATTTAAGCAGTTGTATTGTGAAGGCCTAACTTGCTATTGCTTGAGTGGGTAGCCTGAATGATTATCTAGGAGTACAACTGAGATTTATATAGATATATAACAGATTTTGACTAAAACAAATTGTATGTCAGAATTATGTTGTGATCTTGCTGTGAGTTAGAAACAGAATTCTTGAAGTTATAAAAGGTGATTGATTTATAAGAGATGCTTGTAACTTTAGTTGATGGAGAAGTTGAACAAGATGAAAATAGAAGAATATGAGAAAACATCACTTAAGTAGTTTTTGGATTTTAAGACACTTGTTTTAGAAATAGTTTTCAACATTTAATAGATATTGGATGAGAAACTGATTGTTGAGTAGTGCAGAATTGTTCTAGCAAACAAATTTTAAAACCAAAGAGAGAGAAGATGACTTACTAGGAGTAATAACCTGGTGCATGACGGCAATTAGTGTGAGCATATCTCCTGGCACAAGTAACAAGCCATGTAGAGACCATTCAAAGATTTTAACATTGATTTCTCTAGATGCATCATGGATCACAACTACACTTTGCCCTTCCATGTCAATGACTTCAATATACCTTATTAAGGAACTCCAACTTTTTATTACACAAGTGGTTCAAGGAAATTGTGTAACACAAAAGTAAGTTCTTGCAGCTTAATAAAGTATGAGTTTCCCAACGAGACTTGGTGTTAAAGACAGTGTGTGTCCAAAGTGATTTTGTCAATGAGTGATGATATCTTAAGACGGGATTTCTTGTGCTTATCAAGTATCCTAAGTAACCCCTTAAAAATGGTTATTCGTGATTGGCCTGAATGATTCAAAGACGGCATTAATTGCTATGTAGATAAAGTATTCTCATGTTATTATTTCATTACTTCTATTTGTTCTCTTTCAATCATTTTCTCATGGAGCTGCGACATATGGTACATGTGTTTTTTTAGAAAATAGAACAAAGTTGTGATGACGTGTAGGCATAATATGTGAAGTGGGAACTCGTAATAAAAGAGCAACTGAAATTTGAAGTATGTGGTTGTACTAATGTGCAAAATTTGATTCTACACTGTTTTATTGCTAAGGATGAATTTAACACAAATATGATGGTAAACAAACACACTTAAAATCATATTAAGGATTTGTATGTCAAAATTAGCTGCTCCAACCCGTTAGATTCGGTCTATCCCGAGAAATGGACTAACCTAGTTCGGTAAAATTAAATTATAATAACTTCTTTGTGTAATGCGTTTACTGTATTTGCACATTTATCAAAACCTACGTTAGACACTGAGAATTCCTTTTTTTCAAAAGTAAAAAATTTTCAATTCCAACATAAACTCCATTTTAAATATCGTACATACATAAATACTGAAATTCCTAAATTAAATGATAAATAAAAAATTTAGATGATGACCTTTTTTTAAATTTCTTTCTTCAAAATATTTTTTTTAATTTCTACAACTCAATAAATTGTTTAATATAAGGAGGTGATTGGTAGGGGAGAAGTTTTGAGTTTCTTGAAAATCTTAAAATGATACTTGGTTTGAGTGTTTTCTGTTTTTGTTTTTAAAGAAAACAGAAAATAAAAGTGAAAATACATTTCTTTAAAATATTTTATTATCTCATAATAAACGTGTGAATAAATTTTCTTGAACCTCTTATTCTAAAAAATAAACTAATAATCCATGAAATAAAATATATCTCTCAAATATATATATGTATATTCAAATAATCCATCTTATACTTTTTATCCATGAAACAAAATGTATTTCAAAATTTAAATATGTTTCTAAGATATAATATATCATCTTATACTTTTTTAATGTTAACTAAACAGGTTAACTTAACCTCTAATAGCTTTCCATCTATCATTTTAACATCTTTAATTTTAACTTGAATTTGAATTTTAAAAAAATATCTTCAAAATAATAATATATCACAAAAAAATATTTATAAAAATTTAAATATAATTTATATGTTTAAAAATATTTATTGTAAATTTTAATTATAATATAATTTTTTATTTAGAAATATTTATTTATTATAAATTATAATTGAATAGAATAAACATTTATTTTGTGTCATGCATACTGGCAAATCCAATAATTTTACTTAGTAGAGATAAAGAAATAGTCAATAATAAAATGGTTTAATTTTTTTCCTTTAACTTATTTTTCTAGTTCAATTTAATACTCTTATTATTTACATGTTCAATTAAGTCATGTGTTTTTTTTAAGAAAAAAAATTCAATTAGGTATTCTACTTTTAAAATGTTCAATTAGATACTTTATTCTTTAAAATGGATTTAATTTGGTCTTATTTAAAATCAATTTAAGTTTTACTTATTAAAATTTTTGGAGCAAATGAAAGAATAATAAAACTAAATTGGATTCATTTGATAAAATAAAAAACTAAATTGAATATTTTAAAAGTAAAGGACCATATTGAATCATATATTTTTTTAAAAATTACATGATCTAATTGATCCAAGAAATAACAACAAGTGATAACAAATTTTTCTTTTCCATCCTTTAGGAATTGTATCCAGGTGTATATTTTATATCACTGACTTACTATGTATTTAATACTAGAAGTGTAGAAATGATAAAAATTTAAAATAATAAAGTGGTAAAATTGATATCAACATATATAGGTGTCAACTTGGACCCGTAAACAGGAATTCCGTAGGAATTGCTCCATGTGGATCCCGCATATGAGAATTTTTTCCTCGCAGAGATGGGGATGGAAATAAATATTCCTCCATGGACATAAGGGACAAGAATGAGAATCACACCCCACCCCTATGGGTCCCCACTCCGAGGAAAATATTGCATAAAAATATTTGTAATTTGAATTATTTGTATTATTATTGAATATTATGTTTGTATTATTTCAAATTAAATTTATTATCCATGTTTTTTTATTTAAATTTAATAGTATATGAATTATTTGAGTTTAAATATTATGTTAGTAAGACTTTTTAAGTCTTTTTAAAATCTACTTGTATTAGAATTTAAAATTAATATATTTCTTTTTTAATTTTGAAGCCCCACGAGAATCCTGAATCGGGTTATCAGGGGATGGAGATGGGAGTCGGGGAGCACTACTTGTCCCGTTGACATCCTTGCCAACATATTATCTTTTTTATCTTATAATTTCCTATATATATATATATATATAAGCGCTAAAATACCAGTTATCTTTTAACTTTTGTAATAAAAAAAAACAAATACTTTAATCCCTAAACTAATTTTCCCCAGAGTTCTTTTCCACTGCATTCAAATGTCTCATTTGGTTGTTTGTCACGTAAGCAACCAAGATTGCATCCATTTTATAAAACTATTTTCTATTGACTTGTGATTGTCACTACTTTCCTCTTGTTATAAGGAGGACACCATGTCTATGAAGTAGAGAGAGTAATTTATATATGAACAAATAGTACAGGAAGTACTCCCACATATATACAAAAAAGACACCCGGTTACAAGCATGACAAACAAATATGCTAGTATAGTTTTTCTCAACATAACTAAGCAAGCCCTGTGCATATCTAATGTCATGAGATGGAAAAACAACCCATGTACTCTAAACATTTAAGAGTTTTACAACTTTTTTTCCCTCCCTTTTGTACTGAAATCAGTCTTTCAACTACTCTTTCTTATACCAAAACTCAAGTTTTTTAAGATATCATACCAACTTTCATGAGATAATAGTTAACTTAATCTCTAACACAATTAAAAATTTGTGAAAAGTGTGAGAACACATATAATTAACTTTTTTTTCCAACAATGCTAACTTGTCTAAAAGGCTAGAACACAAATCTCCGTAAAATTTTCTCAATTATAAACTAAAAAGAAATAAAGTTAGCAATTGACAAAATCACAGATGTGCTGATGTATTTGCAAATTCAATCTAAAGTGAAGAATGTGGGAAGCAATGACTACAAACGAAACCAAAAAAATTAGCAATTTTTCATTTTTAAGACGTAAAACTAATAGTTATGTTTTGGAAAGAAAAAAAAAAAGCTAACTCTAGTTTGCAAGTTCAATTTAAAGTGAAGAATTTGAGCAATGAACAAATATAATTCTTTAGAAACAACATAGAGAAATTAGCTAAAAATTATAATTTAATTATTTAAATGAATACCGACGTTTTTTAAAACAGTCGGAATCCTGTTTTAGAAATTTAACTACCATGTCACAGCTTAACAAAGCCAAGCTAAGAATAGGGATCAAAAACAACTTTTATTTTATCAGGGACTAAACACAAAAAAATTAATAAGAACAAAAAAAAATCAATAATTTATCAAAAACCAAAAGCTTATTTAAGCCTATTAAATTTATTTAAATAACAAGGCTACTATTTTATTCTTTTGAAATTACTTTTAACTAGTATTTTAGTCTAGCAAATGGGTCAAGCTTAAGGTAATTAGAAGTCTAAATCAAGTAAAGAGTGTTAGGTTTAATTGGTCCATGTTCTCTTTTTTTTCTAAGTAACCCTAATAGACTTACCGGTATAATTTAATTTCTTCCTTTATTAATTAAAATGCATAATTATCACTAATTTGGCCATTGGTTAACAATACTTCAACTAATAAACTGTAAAGTGTAAGCCAACACGTTCATTAGATCAATAATCAATTTCAAAATATTGCTTTGAAGAATCGTCTCTAAATTGGGTTGACTACACAGTAAAATGTCAGCAATACATTACCATGTTTCTTCAAAGACCATACTAGTCTCTAAGTCTCTCAAAAATTAATGGATCACCACCAATATCTTTGTGACCAAATTAATCTCATAAAATTTCAAAACATCGCCACATTAATTCTTGTTGAATGCTAAAGTAGTGAGGCAAAAAGAACAAGCCAACAATGCAAACACTATAACAAATAGTACACAAAATGAATGTACCAATTAGTTCGGTCTAAAACATATCACATAATCTGCAGCAAAATGAAGAGAGGGCATCATTGAAGTTAGAAAACTCAAAAACTTAAGCACATCACTATTACAAACAAACTTTTTACATGCATCAAAATATTAAGTGCAATATCCACATTTTGCCTTCTAGGATGAAAACAATCTTGAAAACAAGTAACCATGGCAGCCCTGCACAGTATCTAGCAAAGGCATAGTTTGGCAAGCTTCCTCAACAACTCGATTCATCCATTTTTCTAATATAACTTCAGCAATAGGAGCAACCCGATGCTGCAGCAATGCTGCACCAAGGGGTCCTATCAAATTTAGCCTTGTAGCAGCAGAAATCACATCTCTCATTGTGATGAACATGTAAGCTCTCTGAGAACTAGTTCTATCAAATCCTAGTGCTCCACATATAAGTCCAAATACAGGAGCATGATGAAAAGATACAGTCTCTAAACCCAGAGAAGCATCTCTCATGGTTTTGAGGGAGGGAACCTCGGAAAACACAGCTGAAGCCACCCTCATTAATGCAGATCCTTGCGAGATTGATGCCTTTCGACCCACTTCATTAGTTAGGGTAGCATCCAATATTTTGTCAAGCTTATGCCAAGTTTCCAAATTGGGTAACATGGAAGCTGAGTACACAAAAGGAAGGAGTAAGCTTCCTGTATTCTCCAATATATGGATAACAAATGTCTTAAGGTCATTGGAATTAGACACTAAGTGGGACTGAACTGTTGCTTCGAGGCCAAAAGAATGAGCAAATTCACCAGTAGGTAAAAGAGAATCAAGCAACTGCCATTTACTCCACTGTAAAAATGGGTCTGAGCAAGGTCTGTTGTGTCCTTCATTTACTTGCATTGTAATGGTATGACTCTCGCATTGACCACAATTGTCTGATTACTACAAATGCCCAAACGAATAAACCAGGTTTATGTATTCAAACTTGTAAAACAATCTGAAATATTTCCATATAAGTTTTGAAAATGAATCATATATGTAAGAGATAGACATTTTGGGAGATTCAACCTGACCAAAATTGAATTTCCAAAAGGGTCCATGGTTCTATCACTACCAAATGCAATAAGCTCACAGAAAATAGTTGCTATGCATCAGTATACTTCTACTGATACAGCAGATCTAGTATGACAACAGCAACAGCTTTGCCAAGAGAAAAAAAAATTAAGATGTGGATTTGTCAAAAAATACTTGTCAAAAGGCTTATCAAGTTGTCAACTCTCAACTCTCAGGTGAACCAAATCACCCACCTTGGATACACTCAGTGTCCCAAAACCCATCTATGGCAGCAGAACTCCAGTGCCTACTCGACTTTCACCAATGGAATCTGAAACAAACGAGGGTACCTACTTACTGTGGACTTCCAACAAACATTTTGCTTACATAGTGATCGTAATTCATGAACAAGATTAGGACCATTGCCACTGAGTACTGTGACATGAATTTTGGGTATATATACCACCTCTTCCAATATAATATACTGAGTGTTCCCATTACTCTTATTAACTCACCAAAATGGAGAAAATCACCCATCACCAACACACAGAAACCCTAATGAAAAATTTCCTAATTGTTGGGAAAACAATCGTCATCTATTGGTGAAAGTCGATGTTAACGGACCAGGACAGCTTAAATCTACAAAATATTAACTTTTATATTAATAAGGGGAAAAAAAAACTTGTTCATGATTGTTCCCAGTACTTAATTCATTAATAACTGAGAAAAAAGAACAAGGGAATAAACTCCCCGAAGGGTACAACCCATATAGGAGTATAATCACTACTGAGCTACAAAACCCACAAAGGAATTCGGGCATAGAAAAGAAAGTGGAAAAGAAGCTTTAGGGTATTTGAAGTTTACCAGGTGAAGCCTCTTGTCTCACCCTTTCGCTGCCAACACACTGGATCGGCTTCTACAGTTGTAAGGCTTGTGAACTCGGTTGAGTTTTATACGCATATGAATCCAATTCACATATAGGAGAATTTACAATAACAATCCAAACTTTTATACAAAATAAATCATGTAAAGGCTTTTACTCCCTTCTTCTCACCTCTTTGGTTGTTTACTTGTTTTAGCTTTCTACTTTTTTCTAAAAATAAATCATTGTTTTAGAATTTCAAAATCTTAATAATGTTTTGTTTCTTCATTTAATATCTCTTGTTAGTGTTACAAATATAAAACATCAAAGTATTAAATAAGTCCAACCATAAAATATTTTACATCCATTAAATATTTTTAACATGTGCATCAACCTTAAACAATTAAAAAAAAAATATGATGAAAGGAGTACTAAGTTTTTTTAGTTGAAAAAATCAAGCTTTATAGGTCATTCAAGAAAAGCAACATATCTTTGCTGGTTGTTTTGAGTATAATTAGTTTTGGGAGTCAACCCAATTGATAGAAAGAATGGTCAGATATGTTTCTTAACAAAAACTAGTTATTCATCAAGTTTGTGGCTACTTTGCATATGTAATATGAGGAAAAAAATATGAATTAAAAAAAATAATCCATATATTTTAAAAAATATACTAAATAATTACATAATATTAATTTATGCAAACTTTCAAATATGCACCTTTATCTATTTTTAAATCATTTAAAAACATCATTTTTGAGAAAAAAATCAATTTGGACCCCAATTTTTATTAATTCTAGTGTGTTATTTAACTGAATTATAATCAATATTGGAGTTTTTTCTACTCATATTATACAATTTTAAGAGTGTGTATATTTAACGTATTAAAAGAATAAAAGTTTTATTCCCAGAATTATAACATGAGAGTATTATATACCCATATTTGCTATAAGTTTCGAAAACTTATTTATGGATATTACTAATTCTCATAAATGTTATAACTTTTATTTTTAACATATTTTTTACACTTTGTTCCTATGAACAATACGAGAATAACATATTTTATTAGTATAAGAGAAGTTATTTTCAAAAATACCATAAACATCCTTTACTATTTCTTTTTTTAATTTTAAAAGATATTTCTAAAAAAATTAAAATACAATCAGAAATACTTTTAAATATATCCAAAAATAGCATTTTGAATCATAATATTTATAGAAATGTGATTATGGGAGAATAATATGAAACTAGAAACAAACACCCCTTCAACCAAATATATGTTTGGATTATAGATTGCAAATTTAAATCTAAGTAAAATTTAAGTTTACAAACAGAATTTATAAAAATATTTTAATAATTATTTTGCTAAAATTGAGTTATCAAATTAAATTTTAACATGAAACATATTTTCAGGGAAGTAAAATATGATATCAAAAGTACTCCTGACTCTACTATTCTAGTAGATAGTAATATTCAGAAGGTCTAAGACCTAACTCAAACCACAATGGGGGTGGTGCAGTTAGTCGATCAAAGCATTTAGACATTTACGGAGGGTGAAACCCCCCATAAACCCTTAACCCCCGAAGTAAGAAGTACTGAGAAGTCGCAGGTATGGATACACACAGAGACATAAACACAAACACTTGGAATGCAATGGAACCCTGAGACCGAGAGGAGAAGAAGAAGAAGAACATTCCCATTCCAATTCCATTGATCCATGATGCTCCCACTCAAACATGTAACCAAACACCGTCTCAGATCCAAATCCTTCATCTCCTCAATTCTCGACCCGTGCTCTGACCATGCTCCATACACTTCTCTAGCATCATCATCTTCCTCAGCCTCAACTTCCTTTTTTATCTCCCAAAACGACGTCGCCTCCTCCTTCAAGACGTGGTTCGCGTCGGCGCGGCAGCAGCAGCTCCCCTTCGACCCCCTCCTGAACCGCATCCACCAAATCCTCTCCTCCCCCGACGACGAGGATTTCTCCGCCGCGCTCTCCGCCCTCCGCCTCCCCTTATCGGAGCGCCTCGTCCTCCGCGTCCTCTGTCACGGCGCCGCCCGCCGCGACATTCTCCCCTGCCTCAAGTTCTTCGACTGGGCCGGCCGCCAGCCCCACTTCCACCACACCCGCGCCACCTTCGTCTCCATCTTCAAAATCCTCGCCCGCGCCGACCTCAAGCCCCTCGTCCTCGAATTCCTCGACGCCTTCCGCCGCCGCATCTTCCACCACCGGGGCCGCTTCCACGACATCCTCGTCGTCGGCTACGCCATCGCCGGAAAACCCCAAAACGCCCTCCATGCGTTCGCCCGAATGCGCTTCCACGGCCTAGACCTCGATTCCTTCGCCTACCACGTCCTGTTGGAGGCCCTCGTCGAGAAAAACTACCTCAACGCGTTTGACATCATCATGAGGCAAATTCGCGCCAGGGGCTACGAGAATCACATGACAAATGTCATTGTTGTTAAGCATTTGTGCAAGGAGAGAAGGTTGGAGGAGGCTGAGGATTTTCTCAATGGTTTGATGTGTCGTGGGGAGGAGTTAAAAGGGCCTGAAGTGAGTTTTTTAATTGATGCATTGTGTGAGAGTTATAGGTTTGAGCGTGCGGTTGAGTTGGTTAAGCAATTTGGGAGCTCTGGATTGGTTCCGTTGGATCATGCTTATGGGGTTTGGATAAAGGGTCTTGTTCGGGGTGGGAGGGTGGATGAGGCATTGGAGTTTTTCTCTCAGAAGAAGGACTCTGAAGGGTATTTTCCTGCCACTGTTAGGTATAATGTTTTGATTTGTAGGCTTTTGCAGGAGAATCGGTTTCGCGAGGTGTATGATTTGTTGGTGGATATGAATGAGAGTTGCATTCCTCCTGATGTGGTTACCATGAATGCTGTCTTATGCTTCTTTTGCAAAGTGGGGATGGCGGATGTCGCATTTGAGTTGTACCATTCGAGGTCTGACTTTGGGTTGTCTCTCAATCACTTGGCTTGCAAGTATTTGATACTTACTTTGTGCTGGGATGGGGGCGCTGAGGAAGCGTTCAAGGTGCTCAGAAGCTCAGCTCAGCGGAGTTATTTTCCTGATGGGCGGACATTTTGCACACTTGCGAGTGCTTTGTGCAGGGAGCACAAGATTGATGAGATGAAGGAGTTGTTGTATCTTGCCGTGGGGAAGAATTTCGTGCCTCCTACGTCAATGTATGATAAGTACATATTGGCTCTGTGCCGGGCTGGGAGAGTGGAAGATGGTTATTTGGTACATGGGGAACTTAAGAGTGTTGCTGCCAGGACATCGTATGTTAAGATGATTAAGAGTTTTGTTAAGTCTGGTAGGGGAGATATTGCTGCTCGGCTTCTTGTTGAAATGAAAGGGAAGGGTCATAAACTGATTCGTCCATGGTGTAGAGATGTTATTTGCCGCTTGCTTGAAATGGATAATTCAAGAGGGCGCTTTTTCAATTTACTGGAGATGCTGACTCGTTATCAACATTCTTGTCAGACTTACAACTTTTTCCTTGACGGAGCTGGACATGCTATGAAGCCTGAGTTGGCTAGGGAAGTATTTGAGTTGATGCAAAGGAATGGTATTAAGCCCAATTTGTCTTCTCTTATTCTTATGTTGCATGTTTATTTACTCAGTGGGAGAATTTCTGATGCTCTGAATTTTTTTAATGGTGTACGGCGCCAGGGTTTGGCAACTAAGAAGTTATATGTTGCCTTGATTACTGGTCTCTGCAAGTTCAATAAGATAGACATTTCACGTGAGTACTTTTTCAGCATGTTAAGAGTTGGATTGAATCCAAGCCTTGAATGCTATGAGCTACTTGTGCAAAAGCTTTGCTCATTGCAAAAATATAGTGAAGCAATACATATCATTAATGTATCTCAGAAAATGGGACGTCCAGTAAGTTCTTTTATTGGCAATGTACTTCTTTATCATTCTTTGATTTCACCACAACTCTATGATACATGCAATTATTTAAGAGGTGCGGAAGAGGGGGTATTTTCTGGTAATTCAACACTTTGCTGGATGATTGGTGCTTTTTCTGGTCGTCTCAGAGTGAGCCATTATATTGCGGACCTGGAAAGATTAGTAGAGAGATGCTTTCCACCTAATATTTTCACATACAATCTGTTGTTGAAACAAGTAGCCAAGAGTGATATGGACAAAGCTCGTTTGTTGTTTGCTCGGATGTGTCAAAGGGGTTATCAACCTAATTGTTGGACATATGATATCATGGTACGTGGTTTCTCAATTCATGGGAGGAAACATGAGGCTAGGCGGTGGCTTGAAGAAATGTTCCGAAAAGGATTTTATGATGAAAATCAATAGAATATTCATTTAAGGAGAATTGGTCAAGGGCCAATCAATGTGTTAAAGATGTAAAATGGTTCATCCAATTTTGGTAAGGATTTTTGAAAAATGGGCTACATTGGATGCATTGGTTTTAGTTTTTCTGTTTAATTGTTATTCTTTAGCAATCCTTGTATCTCTTACTCCCCTCCCCCTTTTTTTCTTTTGGTGGAAGCATTGGGAAACCGAATATGTTTCCACCTTGTATTATTCATCACACTAGATTGACATAAGCTATGATATTTGGCATAGCTTTTATACATTATTTTATTCTCCATACTGAATCGTTTAAGTTAGAGGCTTTGCTTCTTATCCTCTTTTTGTGCTATTGTCATCACACAGAATAAAAAATAATAACAGATTATTCATGAATCAGGACTCAAATTTGACTGATTTTGAATCTTGATAAAGTAGTTGTTAGTGTCACTAATTACTGAATCATTGACTTTGGTTTATCTATGTGATTTTCTATTCAAAGAGATTTTAATATGATTGCAGAATAAGAGCTGAAGCTTCTGATATGAGATCGTTGCTCTCAGTTATATGTTTCATGTGGCACTTTCTTTCTTTCTTTCTTGTCATCTGCCATGATCTAATATCATATGTTTTATGCACTTCTTGCTGTATTCTCTCATCAAGTTGAGAATGTGCTCAAATTCATTGAGAAGTGGACTGCTTACTTCATGAGGGCTTGGGGTTTAATGCCAGTACCATATTGGCCATGGACAGTAGTCATTGCAACAAACATATTGTAGTTATCAGAATTAAAAGGTATTTGCTTCATACATCTACCTAGTAATTTTCCCGATGAGATTCCTTACATCCTTTCATGTAAGCTTAATCTGTTGTGGTTTATTATCTTTTTGGCAAGATTTCTATTTTTTTTTATTATTATTATTGTGGCATGCAAAATTATCAATTGGTGCCTTTTGCTTTGATTTCTTTGATGGGCAGTGTTTGGAACTTGTACTTGACATCATCATTTTTGTGTTTCTTCTGTCATTTTTAGTCTCAGGTTATATGATTTATGTCAAATTCCTCAAAATCTGATACCAAATTTGTTTAGCCCTGGATTTTTTTTATTATCATTATTTACATACTTTCTACTTTATAGTTTCAACCGAGTAATAATTAGGATCGCTCTGGTTTTTGAGGCATGATATATATGCAATGGTATTCTTTTTCCTCAAATCAGATGTTTTCTGGCCCTAGTAATTCCTCCATTCATAACTTTATTTGAAAAATTGTATGCCACATTTGAGGTATTGGTTGGATTTTGCATGGCAGTAGTACTTCGTGACCAGGTGCATGCTCATCACTGCTGGCAGAATCTAATTCAAAGCTGAAATGGAGAACTGGTCTTGTAGAAAGAAACAGAGAAGGGAGGAAAAAGTTATGAAAGAAGTAAAGAAGGGAGGAAGAAGACAAATAAAGAACTGATGCAGCGAAGACAGCCATTAGTCCGTTACCTGAGAGGTCCTAATAACTGAAGCTGTGATTAAGTAAAAGAGTACTCCCTCTATCCCTATTTATAAAACTATTTTTAAAAATTTGTTTCTCCTTTTTTATGAAATTATTTTCTAATTTTTAAATGCATAAATTATTTTCTCCTGTATGTTCTTATTTAATTATTCTCTCTCTAAATATTAATAAAAAACAATTAAATAGATAAAAAAATAAGGAAAGGATAATTTTGGAATGATAGAATATATAATTGACAAATTTAATATGATTAACTAAATTAATTATTTTTTCAAGGGACATAAATTAGTTGAAAGAGTCTTATAATTAAGAATGAAGGAAATAATAATCTTTTTCGAGAAGTGTTAAAGTGGAGAGAATGAATCTCACAAAGGAGCATGAGCTTAGCATAGGCAGTGCAACAAATTTAAGTTTGAACTTTTCCATTAGGGTTCAAAGAGTTGCATCTTTTCTAACATTACATGGCAACAATTCCTTATTTGGAATGTCTGTGCATCATAGATTTGATTTAAAGTTTAGCTGGATAGTTGCATAAGATTAATAGAGAATCACGGAAATGTAATCTATACCCTATGGCCTATGTAACATTTATTTTTTGTTGCATCCGACAGTAATTTATTCTAGTTCTTTAACAGAAGATGGTAACATAAATAAATGGGTAGGAGGCTTTTTAGACGTGAGCAAAACTCGGATTGGAGAAGAATATGGTTCGGGGTTCCTTTTATTGAAACTGCGTTTCTAATTGATCGGGGGCTCGTTTACCTTGGAAAATCATACAATTACCTCATGGGGAGGAATTTATCTTTAAGAAAGCTAGAAGACAATACAACACTGGGTGCATGATCAAGAAGAGAGAAAATCGTTATCGCTTGTTGATGCCTATTGTTAGCACCATCCAAGTCATCGATTTGCTACTACAAGAATTCATCGTACTATGGTAGCCTGAGTTCATAAAGTCTTGCCATTGTTTCGATTAAGCCATAAAGTAAGTTGGTAGTAGCTAGTAGGAAATGTTAGATTGCAACTTCAATTTTCTTGTGATAGTGGGATACTAGGGGCGGATTCTAGCATGCATGCTATTCATGAATGATGAACCATTAATTACTTCTAACACAGAACTGAACTACATGGTTTGATTGTGAAAACCAGTTTCAAATGGATGATGAAGAACCAACATAGATTGCTTTAATTTTTTTGTATTATTTTAAAGAATTTTATTCAACATTTTTTTCACTCGAATTAAAGTTTAATATTAAGTTATAAAGGTTCATGTATATACAATAGTGTTAAATATTTAGAGATAAAATTTTCTAACTCTTGGTAATTCTAAGTACTAAATTTGAACAAGATTTGAGAGTATATATATCTGGTAAATGTGTTACGTGCAAATGAATCGTGTATTTCTGAAAATTAGTGCTGCAGACGCTGTCCACGTATGCAGGGTGTTTAATTATTATTTACCGGAATGTATTCTTTTGTGCTTTTTCAGAACTATTCATTTTCTCTAGTTTTTCGGTCATTCAAACTTGTAATTATATGTATCCCACGTAGTACAGTGATAGAGTTCCAAACAATATTACAAAAATAAAGACTTCAACGCATTCTATTCTATAAATGTTGGTTTACTAATGTCAATCAACGGAATAGATAATAAGATAATCCAAATTAAACCAAGGAAAATTCAGAAACCAATTATTACGGATAACAGTAATTGTACAGGCAACAGCTATGACCACATGTGCACATGACTGAGCACATCAATAATTTCATTTTTGCATTTAAATTTATATTTATTTCTCACAATTGCTAGGTTGATGAATGGAGGAAGGAATGAAATACAAAACAAGGAAAATACAATTTTTTATATCTTTCTATCGATGTCGAAGTAATCTGTCTCCAATCATAAATTTTTTTCACAAATTTGTTCATCTTTTTTTTATAAGATTTTTTTCTAGTTTTTAGATGTATTGATATTTTTTCAACATATTCTTATTTAATTATTTTCTTCAAATATTAATGATAAACAATCAAGTTAATAGAAAGATAAGAAAATGATAATTCTGAAATGAAATAATTAATTAACATATTTAATGTGAAAGCTTAAATTAATTGAAATAATCTTATAATTAAAGAAAAATAAAGTATAATGTATAACATGAGATAGAGGAAGTGTAAGTGGCTAAATAGATTCACATTATCTTTAATTTGTCTAAAGTGGAAGGAAACGTAAAGAAATGAGTGTTATTTTTATTTACAAAAATATTAAATTGCCTTCATTTTTATATATATTTTTCATTTTTAGATAATATTTATATTTATTCTATTTTCTTTTTACATAATTAAACAAGAGAAAAAATTAACTATCATTTTCTCATTTTAAATAATTTCAAAAATCATCTCATTAATCTTCTATTTTTTTTCTTTCTTTTTTCATTTTCTTTCCTTTCATGTTTTTCTTTAAACTAAACGCACCCTCAAGGTGAAGGCATATTATATTTAGGAGTGTAAAACGTTTTTAAAACCATTAAGGTAGTGAAAATAAATGTAGTTTGTTATCTAATTTTTTTTAACATTATTATGTTTTGTTTTTATTTTCATTCATCACATAATTAATTTGACTATTTTGATAAATATTTTTTATTTTAATTTTTCCATAATCTTGTTTAATAAATTTAAACTGCTACGACGTTCCTTTTTCACCTTAAAAAGTAAATAAAAAAATGTGTTATTTTTCTAAAAAAAATTATATTAAAAAATACCTTAAATATTTATGTGAATTTATAAAATCGTTAACTTTTTTTAATGACTATTTTAAAATCATAAAATGATTTATAATTGATCAATATTATAAAAAAAAAACTACTACGGCATAGATAAATTATTTCAAAATGCAGTTTGGTGTCAAATTCAGTTTAAGACAGAAGATGACAAAGATAAAAGCCATAATAGTTGACTATTTTTTCATTGTTTCCCACTTAATGTTGACAAACAAATTACCAATCATATTATTCGTTTATTTCTCTATTGCCTCCTATTATCTTTCTTTTTCTCCGATCCTCCCATTATGGCTGAAACAATTAGCAACTATTGATGGGAAATATAAGTGGCCAAAATTATTGTGGGTAATAGTTCCTTTTCTTTCATTAGCTAATTAATATTAGATAACTGATAAAACCGACCACATTGACAAATTTTAATTTGAATAACTTATCAATGTAAAGAGTAAGACCACAAAACCAAGTCCAGCAAAGCTTCTACTATTAATGGTGAATATGTAAAATCAAAAGTCTTTCATCAGTTCATAGTAGTCATCACTACTCATTAAGAAAGTGGAGATCAACAATATGCCTATATAGATATGTATGTCTACAAATCATGGTGCTTTTGATGATAATGGTTGAAAAACGTGGGAAACCTTTGCAAATGTGACTTAGCTAGCATTAGAATAATCTTATATAATAATAACAACTATTTATAATTTAATGAAAAACTTGTACGTAAAATCAATCCCTTAATGCTTAGACCTTGTAAAAATATTTTAGTTAATTTTTAACTTTTTTTATTAATTAAAAAATTTGTTTGATTGTTGAGTAAATAATTTTTTTAATAATTATTTAATTATTTTTAGTATTTTTTAAACGTTACTCAAAGTAATGTTTTTTAACATGTTAGTTTCTAATTTTTTATATTTTTTATTTTTATTTTTAATATATTTTTCTAATTTCTTGTTTAACATTTTTAAATAAATTATGAGTTTATTATTTTTTTATTTTACATTTTTTAGTTATTTTAACCGTTAATTTTACTAAATATTTATAATTTAATAAGCTAATTTTTTAACTTCTAAATACCAATTTCTAATTAACTTTCTAGCTAACTTTTTCAGATAATTATCTAACGTAAAAGGGTTAACAAAATGAATTCTTTAGTATTATATATTGGGTTACTTAATCCATAAAATACTTATTTTGTAAAATATAAACAGATTTTAATGATAAGAATATATACATCTCAAAATATTTTGTTTGATAAGCAAAAAAATTCTAAATTGAACCTAAAATTACATTGTTAAGAAACTTGAACCCTACCCACCTAACTAAACCAATACTTTTTTTTTGTGATTGTTGATCAATACATATTGATTCCATTGTCTTGCATGAATTAGTGACTTGCATGTGGGCAATTGTAGCAAATACATTGTACACTACGAATTATTTTTATTGAAAATTCAGTAAAAAGTGCAATCTTAGCACTATTGAAAATAAAGCTGCAGAGAGAGTTAGAGCTTAGGTAGTTGCAATAGTGGAGAAATGAGTAGGTCGCGAGTTTTTGTAATGATAATGCCTCTCACATACCAAAATGCCGAACATATATAACACATGATGAAGAGAAAGACGATAGGAAATGAAGAATTTAGTTTTGATCGTATAATTAAAATCGGTGATAAAAATTAGCTTCAATAAAGTAATATTCAGTATTTGAGTATAGTTATTGCTGCAAAAAAAATTATTTGTGTACAGTTATATAATTAAGATAAATTTCTTTCACTTAGTAAGACTTAAGATCAAAGTTTCTCTTAGAGAGACGACTTTTGGAGAAGTGTAATCAATAAGCTGTATCGAAAATCTTCCAAAAAGGAATGGGAAAGAGAAATCTAAATCCAAGAGGTAATATCCAAAAATCTAAGCTAATAGTGAAAACTATGTATAGTTAGATATTCCTTTAATAATTTTCACGTGTTATACTGTTGAATTCATTCTTTAGTTTATTCATGAACAGAAAATGACGTCCAAATTCACCTTTACATTCGCATCAATAATTTCAATTTTTTGAATATGGCATTCTGTGGGTACCCTTAGATTAAATGAATTTGAACTAATAGGGTTCTCATGATGGATCACCAATTGCTTTCCAAGAATTATATTCTATATATGTTGGTGCCCTCCTGCGCCGCCCTGATTAGGGCCACCTTAAGCAAAACGATAAATTTTATGTATTTTATTTTATTACTGCAATTATATTTATATTTTCTCCCCTAAATTAATTATTACTCCGATCTTAGCATTTTTTTTATCATCTTGATTTGTTTGATTAACTCACAAGATTAGGATGCATTTAGTAATTCATCAACCATTATTATTCCTCAAAATGTTGTGTGAAATCATCTGATGTTTTGGGGTGGAAGGAGAAATTATTCGATAGTCTTAAACTATGTGATTCTTAATTAATCATCACATAACATATAAATCAAATGTTATTATTTCTTTGTAAATTAAAAGAATCTAAATGCATGTTATATAAAAATTGATTAAGACTCTAAATATTTGATATTTCAAGATTATCTAATAATTTTTTCGTAATAATGGTTAAAATCAAAGAAAGAAAAAAGGCTAGCTAACATCATACACTCTAACACATTCTTCATTGTTAGTTTAACTTTGTTAGAAATCATAATGTTATATGAGACTCATTTCTTATTTAAAGAATCTCACTCATAATTTTATACTTCTCAAATAAATTTTACCGTCCCATCGAATAATTTCTCAAGTAAAATTGCGCAGGCTCTTTTAATTAGGGAAAATACGTTTGGAACAAAGAGGATGCCATTACCAATTAGAGTCAGATTAAAGCTATAAATCCTAAATGACAGAGAGGATCTTTTACCTCTACTTATTCGTAATTAACATAGTGAGTCTACTTAATCTCACCCAAAATAAAAATAAAAATAGTGACACTACTTAATTAAAGTGAAAACAAGAGTAATTTATATATTATTTTCCTCCAAGGCATCCCATGAGAATTCTCCCCAACTTGACATCATTATACCAGACAACGCATACAATCCCACTTTTCATAATTATCTTCATGGTATGCAAACCTTATCATACCAACGTGTATACTGCAAGTTATATCTTAGAAGCTTTGCTTTAACAACAAAGAACAGTGACCAAATTAACTATGTGAGTAAAATTTTCTCACAAAAAAAAACTATGAGTAAAACAGAAATCAGCCATCGCAATACAAAGTCGCTTGTGCATGTGCTTTTTATATCAACATTTATTTATGAGCAAAAGGAAAAAGGCATCAACTGCTTAAAGCCAAACTCTTTCAAATGTTTTCTCTTTCTTTGTAGGACATGAACCTAGTCATGTTTTATGCTGACAAAATGTTTTTCTTGTTCTTATTTTAAGCATATATGTATTTAAATTAAAGCGAGAGATAAATAAAAATGGAAAAAGGGGAGGGGGGTTTCATTCAATTTTTTATATGATTATGAACCCGTTCGCATCCTTGTAAACAGAAATTCTCACTTTCCAATAAATAAGAAGTGACAATTGCTGAATGGACGTTTGAGGCTTGCCAACTACAAATCAAACACACTCTATATCTCAATTCCATACATATATACACCTCTTTGTTTATTAACAATGGAAAAATGGGATGAAAATAAATACACACCAAAAAGTAGGTCATAACTTTGGCTGATCCATTCAATCACCTAGTGTATTACATATATATGATCCAAACTGTAAACAGACAAGAGAAAAGAAAAATGAGGACAAGAGAGAGAGAGAGTTATGTGATGTTGTTGTCTTTAGAAGTTAGAAACCAAGAGCAACAATTGATATTCACAATATTTCCTACATCAAAATTGCATATCTCATGCTATCACTTACCATGAGATGGTTCATTTCAGACACTTGTGAGAATTCCCCAGTTACCCAAACCCCATCAGAGCCATTATTAACCTGAGGCTGAGAAACACATGAGAGTATTGATATGGGGGCTTGAAGAATGCTACACACAAGCCCCCAACCATGTTGTCTTCTGCCCCTCTCATGTCCAAATAGCTCTACACCGTTTCCTGCTTCAAACATGCTCTCATCTGCCACCTTGGAACTCTTTCTTGTGTTCTGAAGGTTTCTTGCCACTGCAGCTAGAAGACGCCACATCTTCAACTATCTTTGGTTTACTTTTGCTACCTAGAACTTAGATTAAGTATTATATATATATATGTATATGGCTCTCAGCTAGTTGGAGTAAGACAGAATATTGGAGACTCTGAACTTTGCAGAGAAAAACAAAGGGTTGTTGGAAGGGCCAACAATTTGTACAAAACCTTTTAATAATGGTATTTTGGTGGTGGTGTTACCTAGTGCTTGTGTTTATCACAAAAGATATAATCATCTAGTATGACATGATTGACGGATAATTTTATACCTTCAACTAATAGTAAAAGATTTAATTTCTAATTCTTTATATGAAAAAATATTTATCTAGAGAGATTAATTTTTAAATAAATATTAATTATCAAGAAATTAATCTTTAACTCTAAGCGAGATATCCTTAATTCATCCAAAAAAAAATTATCACAAAGGTTTGTTGGTGCATTGTAGTTTTAAAGAGGGCGACTATATATGTAGCAGCATTTCTCTTCCCATTAATCAAAGGTGGGGTCTATTATGCCCAACTTGCCGACAAAGCTGTCTAATTGGACAAAAAGTCTCTTGAGGAGTCTTTTTACTGTCAAACTTTGGGTTTACTTAATGGTGCATCAGTTACACATAACTGTTTTTACTTAAACACAAGAAGGAATTTTAAGGTATAGCTTTTACACTTTACAGTTCATTTGGCTACAATTAGAAGGGTCCCTAACACTACCACACATGAAGCTTTGGACAAAAGGTTTAGCTGCAGATCTTATCAAAATTGTGTAGGGTGGTATCAATCATTGGATTAGAAACTTCAGCAGAGAATCTTAACCGTCCATGATTGATCTTTGTACATAGATTGACATGGCTTGTTTATTAGAAGAGCAATTCATCAGAATAATGCAAAGTTTTTGGGTTCCCCACAAATCAAGAGTCAATATACCGGTGCCAAAATGTGATGCAGACCCATGTGGGGGTTTGTCAATGAGTACTATTCCTCCACTAATGAAGCCTTATCAACTTGTGGAAAAACCAATGCCTAGATAAAAATGCACACATGATTAAACTTGATCAAGAAGCAATTAGGGAGAAAAATATGCAATTGGATTTTCATTAAGCAAAACAATCAAGTATATAATGCCTTCTTAGTTATCTAGTATTTTACTCATGTAAGAGGCTCCACAACAAATTAATGTTGTGTGAGTGATGTAACTTTTTTTTTTTTTAATCAGGAGTTTAGTTGAAAGTTAAGAACTACTCCTTCAAGATATTGGAATTTATTTAAAGAATTAACCATTCCTATGAATCATATGACTTTGATTACAAAAATTTAAGTCAACATATGAGATAAATATATTATACTAAACCTAAATCATGATTACTTGAACCCAAGACATCTAATCAAATCATTCTTATTTTTTAATAATTATTTTTTTCCAACCAAACGTGGATTTGCATGATCCACGATCAATATACAACAAGTCAACTCATCACAACCTAAGGATAAATATATGATTATACTCAAAACATAGTCCAGTTAAAGTTGACACCACCACCAACCTCCCATTTGTTTGTAGTAATATCAATCCATCACTCTTCCCTCTCTTTCTCTCATACCCTCACTTTCATTCCTTATCTAGCTTATTCCATTGACTTAATTTGGCACTAGAATGTTCGTGAACCGAAGACTTTCAATTCCTTCATCATAGATTGACCCTCATTTGCCTAGCAGGACCACTGTACACGACCAACTAAACATTCCTCAACTATTGCATTTGAAGTATCTAATTCTTTTGGAAATAAAATAATTAAATTAAGGCTCCTTTTGGATATATAACCTCCTCCGTAACTAATTAAATGAAAGGAAAATAAGAAAATAAAATAAATTGAGTTTTTTTCATTAGTTAATTAAAATCAATTTATATATTTAACTTTTATAGAAATTTCCTCATTTAAGTTTTTTAAAAGTTGAAGTACATACGTCAATTTTAACATATCAAAGAAACTCAATTCAGTTTATCTAACCACCAGAGTCTAATTGCGTTTTAACATACCAAAGTGTGTTGAACTGAAATTGAAAATGTCAGGGTTAGACCATGATCAAAGTGGTAGTACCTAGAAAACGTACTCAGAAACTTAAGCTGTTATCTATTTTGAACTACAAACTTACAACTGACATAATAAAGAGAATCAGATGCATGTATGCATCCCTTTTCTACTTTAGAAAAACTCCAATAAAAGCAAATATCCAACGAGTTGATAAAAATCATTTAATATAATTTTCATACTTTCTTTTAAGCTTATATAGTTTTCATACTTGCTTATAATGCTACGTCATTTTTACTGCTTTAAGAACAAGATCAACATAAATTGGTCACGGAAAACAACTTAATAAGTGCTTTTAGTAGCAAGTTTATCACATTGGGGAGGCAACTAAGGATTGCCATGTCATAACACCGGTTGCTATTTATTAATTTTGTGGGTCTCATTTCGACTTTTATGCCACCATCAATCTTTGTTTGAATAAAACTTTGGGATAGCACCTTTTGTATTTTTGTGTGTTATTTTTAATTAAAATTCGAGTTTTAACTCAAATAACTAATGTCTTTTTTTAAGAACTAGTAATGTCGATTATTAATGTGACATTTTTTTGTGTGATTTACCATTTCAGTGGGGGGAAAAAACGAAATGAGTTACCAAAGTGAAACAAACATTTTAATCAAAGAATAATAAAAGAACATATATAATAAATTATACGTAAATTTATCCTATTTTGTTTCTATATTATATGGTAAGAAATAATTTTTTTATAGGAAACAGAATACAAAAATAATAGGAAATACTTATCAAAATAACAGAAAAAAAATGTAAACAGTAGGAAAAGAGTCCGGAAATACTAGGAGATGCAAAGTTGCAAACGGTCAAATTAGCACCTGTAAAAATAAAGAAAAGTTATTGCATCCGATCAATTATTTCGAATAAAAATTTGAAATGCATGTATTTTAATGGATTTTACAATAATACTTTAAAATTTATCCTTATAAAAAAATTCATTAATTAACAGTGTAAAAGTCAATAAAATTATGATAAGAATAACTTTTAAAGTATTATTGTAAAAGAAAATAAAATACCATACATGTCAATTTCTTATTAAAAAAATTTGATTGGATGTATGAAAATTAAACTCATTTATAAATACCTTAATTCATAATATTTTATTTTACGTAAAATATTTTTCATCTTCTTGTATCTATTTATTTTCTCAAATTCTCAACTTTGTATTCCCTTTATTTTCCTAAGGATTGCATCTTAATTAATATAATCTATTTTTTAAAATTAGATGCAAAATTCTAAACCTTCAATTAATAAAAAATCTTCCAATTTCTTCAAATTCTTTTAACTCAGCCATAGGAATTTTCCTATGGTTCCATTCCATAATTCTTTTCACCCAGATATTTGTCAAATAGGAAATTCATTTGGAATGTGGATTGAATTTTTAATCACAACAACTACCCATAACATCTTTGGTGGGATTTCATTGAGTATTAGTGGTGAGAATTGATTCAATCTACAGTCTCAAATACTAGTTAATTTCATAAAGTATGAAGTTCTACCTTTATCTTTTTAAGTTAATTTTAAAAATAAATAATTGACGAAGAACAAAGGATAATCATATAAATTTTAAAATAAAAATTACAATAAATAAATGTATTTCTTAGTCAATCATGATTGAATATTATAATATTAATGAAGAACACATGATGATCATACAAATTTTAAAGCAAGATTTACAATGAATGAATATTTCTTAGTCAATGGATGATTATAGAGGTAAAAAAAAATTATTTTTGAATAAGAATCAAAACAGTTATAATGAACATTGTAATCATTTAGAGAGAAGGGAGTGATCGCACTAAAATATTATTGACAACTTTACAATTCAAAATTTTTAAGAGTAATAATAAAACAAGCTGTCACAATAAAGAAAAATGACAATTCGAAAATGATGTCAAATATAATACGTGTCTTCTTTAATCCTCATGAATGCAAGTTATTTAAATCTGAATCCACAAAATAATTACGAGAGATAATCTTAAATGAAATTTAAAGGAATCTAAAAAGTTTTGAAAAAAAAATTTTAAAAAATCTATTTCAGGATTTTTTTTAAATTCTATTTCATGGTATGCACATATCATCCTAAATTTGCTATAAAAAAATTATGCGTTTTAAAATTCCAAGAGAAACTTAGATATTCATGATAAGTTGTTCTCTGATTATCTCTAATTAGTAATTACTATTTGAGCTACTTTTTCCATTACTTATCCAAGAGTAACCACCAATAGACTCATGCACCCCTAGAGCTCTTACTCTCAATAAAGGGTTTTAGTCTTAAATTTTCAGTCTTCCGTTTAATTACAGAGTAATTAACAGTACATCATTTTGACAATGCATGAGTCATAATTGTGAGGATAGGAATTTATGTTCTTAGTATCATAGCTTAAACAGGGGGTTAAATTTGATTCTTCTACACAAAAGATTTAATGAATAAAATAACAAGTTATAATTATTAATTAAAAAATTGACAATAAAGACTATAAATAAATATGTGCAAACATATAAAAATTATTGTGATTAAATTACATAATTGTAAGAAGCTTCGCCTATATTTTAAACTACTCATTTATTAATCCTGTATGTGCAAGTTAGGCTAACCTAGGACTATGGAACTATGCTGGTTCTGATCCAAAAACTTCCTTTACCAAGCACACAAATTAAGCACTTTCTATCAACTATTCTTTTCGTGGCAGCAGAAATTACTAACAGTATGAAATGAACCTTCATGAATATGTTATCATCAATCAATTTTTAATTAGTTTTATTGCAATCTCCCAAGTTTTATACTTGTACAATTTCTGAAGTTATCGTAGTGGGCTTTACTTTTGTCCTTTCTGTACCTTCTTTGCGCGTGTAAATTTTCACTTATATAATATGTTTAACGTACAACTCAAGATTAAGTGGGCGACTAAAGATTAAGTGGACGAAAATAAATTTGTTTAAAAATTAAGGAGTTTTTGGTGCATAAAAAATTTAGGGGGAAGAATACGTTAGGTTCAAGATAAAGAAAGGTTGTGGGTTTAAAAAACATTTATAAAAAATTATATTTAGGATACCTATTAAATAAAAAAATTTGTATCAATAAATCATTGATATGAGATGATTGAATGAAAAAAATTTCATAAAAATATCAATCAGATTTTTATATAAAAATTAATCATTCGCAAAATCAATAATTACTCTATATTAATAATATAATAGCCAAAAAAATATAAAATTTTGTCTTGTATTACTTGATAAACTTCTTACGATCAAAATATATATATATATATATATATATATATATATATATATATATATATATATATATATATATATATATATATATATATTATACAAATATTAATTTGGTTTACTATTATTTCATGAGGATTGGGGGGAGTATAAAGTGATGGATTACACATTATTATTTAATTGGAATGTTTGCACATTTTGCATATATTTATGTCCTCTTGACCTGCCGACTATATCACCACAGCTCAGGGAAACACCTTAATTGGTTCTGTAGCCAAGAAAGCAAAGCAAAATGACTATAGCAAGGCCATGAAATAAAAATATTCAACATTTATCTGCATTATCTTTATCCTTGCACTGGACCATGTGACTTTATAGAATTGCACTGGATTCACAGAGCCTCAACTAAATGCATCACTTATTATTTTAGTGTGTTAACTTTTTCTAATGAAGTTTTACTTTAAACTCAAGAATAAAGAGAACAATGATGGTATTCCTCCCATTATCCTTATATGAAAATTAGATTAGTGGTATCATCGCCTTAAAACAAATGGGAATTGTGTTTCAATGTCAAAGTCAACTATCTTTACCAAACATTATAGTATTGACCATCAAGGCTTGTATTGGTGGGGTTTTTTTATATCAACTTTGTTTTTTTTTTATCAATATATTGGTGGGGTTTAAACTTTAAAAACAAATAATTGTATAGCAACGGGAGGTTAAATTTTTTTCATAATTTTATTTTTCTAAAAGAAAAATCTTGAAGAGACCCATACCCTTCTCTCTAACATAAGCGTGTGTTGAAAAAAGATTTCTAAGTATTATTTAATCAATTATATAATTAAAAAAATCGTTACAGTAGAGGAAATTTTATATTATGTGATAATATTTTTTTATATTGTCACATAATATATTAAGTATTTTTGCCATAAAGTTTTTTTTTTAGTATTTTCTTTTAGAGAAATGTTAGTTTCACATTCTTACACGCATTTATTTTTATTGGATCATATCATCATATTCTTTAAATCAGTCACTATGTAAAATTATTATTTTATTAATATTAAGAACAAAAACGATGGACACAAAAAGGTCCAAAGTTTCTTTTTTTCAAAAGTGTATCCCTAAAATTAAAGATAGTAATAACAAATTTGTCTTGCCTTAGCATGGAGAGAGAGAGAGAAAAAAAAACATGAAATTTTCCTGGTTCCCCAAAACGTGAATCCCTATGAACCTGTGTGTCCTTTATGGTCTGGTCCATTTTGAAAAGTTAGAACTACCAAAGATGATAGTGGCAAAAACAAAGTGGAGGCAGAGCATTGGTTGCAGCGATGGACAAGTTGTTGGGTGTGTACGACCTGCACTGAGTTGAACTCAAACTACAAGGCCTTGGACAACCTCTTATGGTGATCCACATACTCCTATCAGACTAGTAGTGGATTAACAACCACCACCAACAACATTGACCAAATCACTGCCCTAGGGAAGAGGTTGCACTAAGGGTTACCATCAAATGTGAGGTGGCAGTATTGGGTAGACAATGTTTTAGTTCTTAATAATAATAAAACAAAATGAAGAAAATATAAAGTGACAAAACTTAACCAATTGGTGAACATGAGATTAGTTTTTAAAATATGATGATTTGGTCCAATTAAAAGAAGAGTGTGTGAGGATGTGACATTAGTTAGGATGGTTCTAAGGACAAACAAGTTAAAGCTCAAATTTTAAGCCAGCCAACCAACAAAAAAATATTTTTTATAAGTTTTTATAAAACAAAAAATATCTCATATTTGGACAAAATATATCATATATATTGACAAAATGAGCTAATACATTATACTGCTATTTAAACTATAAAAAAAAAACTCTTAAAATTTACTTTAGATCTTATTCACCATTACATGTATCCTAACCTTAGCATTTCTCACTAATAAACTGTCTCTGGCACTTGCTTGGCGCATCATCCAAACATTTTAGTGAACGTTTAAGAAGTACTTGATTTCAATAATAGAAAAGTCAATGTGTTTCATTGGATAACAACTAAAAGATAAATTCAACTAAGAAATGACTCCAATAAGATTCACGGTTCAAAAAACAAAGCCCGTGAGTCTGTGACCCAATGTACATAAACAGATATAAACAAATTGGATTGGGTTCGGCCCAAATACTAAAATAAAGTCTAATAGGCTGAAATCGAATCTACGAGCGAATCGTACGGTGAACATCATAATCTTAATTTTTTTTTTTTCAATGATCACACACTTTATTTTTTCTCTAAAATAGAATTTTCAGTTTAAAGCAATCGAATAGCAGCTTATCTATTTTGTGAGAGATTTTCTAGAAAAATTTCGCGCCCCAGAAACCCTAGAGGAACCCTGATTCAATCGATTCGCTGTTGCCTTCGAATTTCGTTCCTTGGAAGATTAGGGAGCAATGGCAATTGCAGCCCCAGGGCATCTGAACGTGAATGAATCACCCATTTGGGGATCTAGAAGTGTTGATTGCTTCGAGAAATTGGAGCAAATTGGCGAGGGCACATATGGGTTTGTTTCAATTTCTCTACTGCTTAAGCTTTACGTTATCAAAAACAAGTTTTTACTTTGGGTTGTCTTTGTGAAAATGGTAGATGAAAATTTATGAAGTCAATGGTAACTATTATGAGTGTTTTCTATGCAACACTCTATTGGGATTATGGGAAAGATTCTGCCGGGCTAGGTTGAACTTGAAAACAACTTAAACGTGAGGTTTTTAGAACTCTTGATTCTTTATCGTGTAGCTATTATCAATCAGAAAATTTTATCTGTGGAGAAATCATCATAGTTATCTATTGTTCGGTGCTTTGAGGTTTAATTGCTTTGTATCTCTCTCTTTTTTTAAAAAAAATTATTATTATTTATTGGTTCCTAGGTTTTAAATTGCATTCATGGTTACGGTTTCAATGGCGATCATTGATATTGTGGGAAATTGTAGACATATGTGGCTAATGCAGCTGCAATTGTGGTTGTGAACTTGTGATGTGGTTGCAGAGCCAGAGACCCCTAAAACCTTGGTGTTGTGGCTGCAATTGCAGTTACAAGATGTTTTTTAAAACCTTGATTGGTTCTTTATGGTTTATTTGACTGTATGTGCAATTTTTTTTTAGTCATATGTTAGTTGTTAGTTTGTTTGTTTTTGTTAGCGGGGGATTCGAATCCACAACCTCCCCCCCCCCTTCCCTTCTCCCTTCACCACCAAACATACCTTATATCCCCATCTTGTGCAATTTGGTGTCTTGTGTTCCCTTGTCCTCTTGTCTGTTTCTGAAGTAGTACTTTTTGCCACATTGCTTTCTTCTTTGGACATAGTTCCCAACTCCATCACACCTTTAAAATGTCATCTAGTTTTAGCTTTGTTCATAGCAATGCAATTTTTCCCCCCTTTATGTTCCTTAAGCTCTTGTTTTAACTTTACAGTCAGAAAAAAAAACTTGTTTCCACTTCATTGCTGATACTTTCTCAAGTGAACTGATGTATACCTTAATATATTCATGCTTGCAGTCAGGTTTACATGGCTAAAGAGATCAAAACTGGTGAAATTGTTGCTCTGAAGAAAATACGAATGGACAATGAGAGAGAGGGGGTATATCTTTGATTTGAATATTTCATTATTTATTACATTATGGGTGCATAATGTATTTTATTTGTGTTTTGCTTCAATGGTATGCTTCCTTATTAGTCTCCTCTGCTTTTACAACTTTTTTTCATTGTACATGCTATTCAATGAACCTAAATCGGAAGTTACAGTTAAAATCTGTTGCTACAGTTGCTCCTCTGAACTATATTATAAATTTTGCCATTGCAGTTTCCTATAACTGCCATACGAGAAATCAAAATTCTAAAGAAACTACACCATGAAAATGTGATCAAGCTGAAGGAAATTGTGACTGATACAGGTACCCTTTTTCAAGATTTAGGATTTAAAAATTTGTTTTATATATAAAATTGTGTTATTTCTTTCAGGTCCTGAGAAAGATGAACAGGGGAAGCCAGGCAAGTAATTCCTTCTCGTTTAATTAGCCAATATCTAGACAGTAACACATAATATGCTTTATAGTTCTAGTGGTGTGAATATTTCCATGATTCCATCAATTTCCTTTGTGGTTTGCATACTAAACTTAGTTCATCTGTTTTTCATTCTTTTTTTGGGGATTGCAGATGGTAACAAATATAAAGGTGGCATCTATATGGTCTTTGAATACATGGACCATGATTTAACAGGTCTTGCTGACCGACCTGGGATGAGATTTACAGTTCCCCAAATTAAGGTATTACTGTTAATACCAAGTGTTATTTCATATATTAATCGTTGTTCGTTTTATTGTTGTCTGAGTTGTGTTTCCCTTCTTAAGTGTTACATGAGACAGCTTTTGACTGGGCTTCACTATTGTCATGTAAATCAAGTACTTCATCGTGATATCAAAGGTCTGTGTTAAAAGATTATGTTTTTACATCAGAATGTTAAATCTATTATTATTCCTATTTGATGTATTTTGTTCTGTTGCAGGCTCAAATCTTCTTATAGACAATGAAGGAAATCTTAAGCTTGCAGATTTTGGACTGGCACGATCATTTTCTAATGACCAAAATGCAAATCTTACTAATCGTGTCATTACGTTATGGTACAGGTAATTGGTGTCATTTTTTTATCATGAGTTATCAAATTGGCCAATGCATGTATTGATTTTTGGCTATATCTAGACCACCTGAGTTGCTGCTAGGAACAACAAAGTATGGGCCAGCTGTGGATATGTGGTCTGTTGGGTGCATTTTTGCTGAGCTTCTTCAAGGGAAGCCTATATTTCCTGGAAAAGATGAGGTTAGTGATATTTAATGTATGATAGGTCAGAGAAATTAGAGCTGGATTGATGAATGATTGGTGTGATATTGATTATGGGCTAGATATGGTTTTAACTTTTATCTTGTAAATGGCTGCAAGAAGATATTCTCTACATTCTGACTCTTAATATTCAATCTCTTGACACTTGCTGCCATATTTCTTTTACTGCATATTATCTGAGCCTAGTTGCCACGACCCACGAGCATAAAATAACCTTTCTGTTTTCATTTAAATGGCTTTACATTGATTGTTTTCTTCGGGTGCCAAGCTAATTAATTGTTTAACTTGGAAAATGTCATTTCATTCAGGAGGTCAATGATGTTTATGTATTTTGATTTTGAATGTGTGCATTTTGCTTAATTAATTTTTGGTTAAATTAAAATTTTAGTCCTCATAAGTGACACTGTTTTCATTGTAGTCCCTGTAAGAATTCTATGTTTTGGTCCATAATCTGTAATATTTTCAAATTGGTTTCTGTCGTTTGCTAAAGTTAATACAGTCTTAGAGATTTTTTATGTAGGGAGTAGGGACCAAAACGAAAAATGGTGTGTCAGGTGTGGAGATCAAAATGTAGATTTTTTTTTCATATAGGAACCAACACAAAGTGTAATTTATTTATTTTTGGTATAAGAACAAACAAAAAAGTGTCTAGTATAGGTTCCAAATTTAATACTGATTAAATTAGCAGGGTAAACATTTTTCATGTAGGAACCAAAATGTAGAGTTTTTTCATGCAGAAACTAAAATGAAAAACAGTGTTAGGTGTGGGGAAATTTTTTTTATTTTATACTTAATTGTCAAGAAAAGATGGAATGTTAATGTTTGGGTACGTTGCTGAATCAAACCTGCTGAATAGTTTTCAGTTATTTAGTCTTTACATTCACTCCAGATCTTTCTTTTAATATACATGGCATTACTGTATATGTTCACGATAATTTTTCGTGAAAAAAAACGATAATTTTTCGTACAGCTTAAGTGTAATACAGGTTTTGTTTGTAATTATTGTAGCCAGAACAATTAAATAAAATATATGAGCTGTGTGGAGCACCAAATGAAGTCAATTGGCCTGGGGTTTCCAAGATACCTTATTATAATAAATTTATGCCAACAAGGCCGATGAAAAGACGTTTGAGGGAAGTTTTCAGGCAGTAAGTATCAAAGAAAGAGTATCAGAAAGTATATATAGGCTTTTTTATCCACCAAAAAAGTTAGTGTGTACATCATTTTCTAGAAATTTTTATATATCTAATAGCTTCTTCCCCATGACTTATAGTTTTGATCATCATGCTCTGGAATTGTTGGAGAAGATGTTGACACTTGATCCGGCTCAGGTATCACTTCTTCACTTATAAGTCTGATTTATTAATTGTTAAATGATATTGAATTGCTATTTTAAGTGCTTCAAATACCTGTTTTTCCAGTTTTATCTTTTATCATTCAATCTGTTTTAACTTTACTTGGTTAACTGTATCCTCAATTGTTATTAGTTATATCATATATGTTGACAAAAATCTCAGTGAGCTTAAGAGAAAAATGTTATACATCTGTTGTCCTTTGTGAGAAACTTATGTAAGGTGAACATTGATGGCATAGTGCTAGTTGAGACGAATTTTTTAAAGTAATTATCTTTGTGCTGTCATTTATAAATATGTTGTGTTGTTCCTGGTGTAATCTGAAAATTTATGGTAACAAAGATAATTATAAATTTATAAATGTAACCAAGAAAATTATTATCTGCCACTTGGCTGCATGGTTTTATGATAATTAATTTTGTTTATGATCTGCATCCTGATATTTGTTTGTCAATTTTATTTCTACAGAGAATTACTGCGAAAGATGCACTTGATGCTGAGTATTTCTGGACAGATCCATTACCGTGCGATCCCAAGAGGTTAGACCTTCCATGTACATTAGTTATTTATTTTGAGAATGTTACTTTGAAATTATGTGATCTTAATAGGAGGATTAAATGTCTGTCTCATTGATTCCTTTCCTTTTTACTTTATTGTTTCTACTCAACTAATCCTTTTCTGGTCAATACCTTTCAACTTCATACTCTTCTGTATGGCTTAGTTTACCCAAGTACGAATCATCACATGAGTTTCAGACAAAGAAAAAGCGCCAACAACAACGGCAAAATGAAGAAATGGCTAAGCGTCAGAAAATTCAGCACCCACAGCCTCACACTCGTCTTCCCCCCATTCAGCAGCCTGGACAACATGGCCAAATGCGGTCAGGACCAAACCAACCAGTTCATGGTTCTCAACCCCAAGTTGCGGCAGGACCTACACATCATTATGGGAAGCCCCGGGGTCCATCTGGTGGGCCAGGAAGATATCCTCCCAATGGGAACCCAGGTGGAGGATACAATCACCCAAATCGAGGAGGTCAAGGTGGTGGTGGTTATGGCAGTGGACCTTATCCTCCTCAAGGGCGGGGGGCACCTTACGGGTCCAATAGTATGCCTGGTGGCGGTCCTCGTGGCGGTGGTGCCAGCGGCTATGTTGGAGCTCCAAATTATCCCCAACAAGGTGGTCCATATGGGGGCTCAGCGGCTGGTCGTGGCTCGAACATGATGGGTGGAAACCGCAATCAACAACAGTATGGTTGGCAGCAGTAAATATACTTATGATGATCAGTATTAGTACTACAATTTGGCAATACCCTGATAAATTTGAGAAGGATTGGACTGTTTATGGATCAAGTTACTGAGAAGAAGAAATGAGATATGACCTCTATGGTTTGTATACTACTGAGATATTTGTTCTCATTACTTGAAGTGCTTGGAAACTTTTGTGATGTATGCATGCACCTTAGGTAATGTTTGGGGCTCCTTATTACAAGGGCACCACAAGAGAAGAGTGAACCCCCGATTTTGTAGTTTTTTTTCGTTTTCTTCACTATATACATTAATTCCTGTGCAGTATGTATGAATGATAGCAGCATACTTCAAAATGGGTAACAAGCTGCTGCTTACCGAGTATCTTATTGGGATACTGCCTTGTACAATATTTTGTTTTCTTTAGTTTTACACTGTAGTATGATATGCACTGTATATGTGGTTATGGTAGTGGTAGGGAAGTGAAATTAATGAATATGGGTACGAGAGATTAAGGAAGACAAAATAAACAAATTGCACTGGCAGAAGTAGGGAGGAGTGTAACGTGTGGATGTGGTTTAAGGAGAGAGAAAATAACAGGTGACAAGGAGAGAGGAGAGAGGGGGTTATATGATGGGTGTTATAACCGAATAGGAGGTATGAGGAAATTGGTAAGAATGAGTGAAGAAGCTAGTTCCCTAATTTGTTATTTATTTTTCTATTGTTCATCTTGTAAGGAGCCAGTCTCCAACCGCTACCCTAGTTTTATTTCTTTAAATTTTCTTAAATTTCAGCATTGTAAGTTGTAACTGACTAAACCGAGGTTTATACTTGTATAGAGTTACCTTTACCATTTATATTCTGGTTCCCAACACAGTAACAAAACATTCTGCATTGTAACTTATTGTTCCCTTTATGATGTTGTGACCGTAAATATTCAACGATTAAGCCTAGAGCCAGTTTTGCTTCCTATATATTGAGACTTTTCTGCAAGCTTCTAAACGTTCTTATCTCCATATCGATGTATTGTGATCATGAGTGGTTTTTATTAACTTTTTTTTTGGTTGCTATGCAAGCGATGATAGAAGGAATATAAGAGCGATCATTGGCATAGGAAAATGTAATGGATCCAACAGAAATTACAAAAGATTTTATAATACTTGTTTTTGTCTTTCTTCATCAACATGAAAGGAAACATAGGAAGATTCATCCCTAAAGATTAAGAAAAAAGGAGGATAAAAAAAATCCAAAGGAACTAACAATGGTTTTGTTTTAGAGAAAACTAATAATGTTTGAACTAATGTCTTCGTCTTAAATAGAGATATCATATGTAAAGTTTGTCTAAGGTTAGTCTTTATACGTCAACCAAGCATTGTTTAATGAGATGTCTGAGTAAATTTTAAACATTTCAGAGCAACTTACAACTCATTTTGGAGAGATGATGAGTAATATGAAGGAAAAATTATGTTATTTTACATGGATATGAATACAACGGTGCAAAAGTTCGGTTTTTCTAACTATATACCCTTTTGAACTCCTTAAAAAAACACTACCGTTTCACATTTGAAACAATTAATAAGATATCACATGAATAATGCCCCGTTGTTTAAGCATGGTAATGCTTTCCAACAATGTTACGATGATCCGAAAATAAAATAATGCTTTGCCCTAGATGAAGATCACTTAGCCGCAAAACTGAAAGAACAAAGCACTTGTTGTGATGCAAAAGCATTAGTCCACAGAGAAAGAACAGCTCATAGTTTGTTACTACTTGTAGCTGACTTGTGGGAATGACTAGAATGCTCTGTTGTATGATTCTCAGTTCCAGATTTTGGGGTCCTTGGGAATGAATTTGAGGAATGTAGTGCTTCCAATTCTGCTAGAACAGTTACCATAGTTGGTCTATATTTGGGATCAGTATTTAGACATTGTAGTACAAGTGCTGCTGCAGCCCGTGCTCCTTTCTTGGAGTATTGACCACCCAACCTTGAATCCATGATTCTCAAAATTCTTCTGCTATCACTCAAGAATGGCCTTGCCCAATCCACCAGTGTTTCTTCTGAAAATCCAGGTCTATCATCTTCAACTACACGCCTTCCTGTTAGTAATTCTAACAACACAACTCCAAAGCTGTATACATCACTCCTTGGGGTCAAATGACCTGTTTGTTTATTCAAAAAGCAACTTATTATAAATGGGAAAAAGATATGCTCATCAACTTTACAAATCATGGACATATAACATCACAGCAAATGGAACATTATTTAGTTTTTGTCTCTTATGTGTAGAGTTTTGAAGAAATAAACCGATTTGCTTTCTGTTTGGATCACCGTTCACCCCTTTTAAAAGTACGTTCAAATAAAGAGTATCATTCTCCAAAAGTATGTTCAACACCCAAAAGTAGGTCCAAAATGGTTATCCAAACATTCACAATGTTGGCCAATTTGATTACTTCATTTTGAGCTGTGACCCTCTAAGAAGAAGTGACAGACAAGTTAACTAGGATTGTGTTTGGATTAGCGATGAAACCACGTCGAATGGAGAAATTGCACATTCCAATGCAAAAACTTCAAAGCAACTAAGTTGTAGTAGCTTTCATGTGAAAGTCTGTTGGTGTTGAATTCAAGTATTCAACTGCTTCCCAAACACACACTAGGTCTCTTATACCAAGGACTAAGAAATTAATGTAGTGAACTAGTATGCATTCAAACTGGTGTCCAAATGAATTTTTAGAATTAAAAAAAGTCACAAATGTCCATTATTAGTATAACACAGCATCATTGCATCTTCCTTTGTCTCCATTGCTCCTTGCTTTTGTTTTGCTTTCTGGTATCTACCTCAACATCCAAAAGCTAAGAAACTAACACTTTGATAAAGATAAAGAAAAATGGAAAGGCAAATCTACCTGTAGCTACATACTCAGGTGCAGCATAACCATGAGTACCAATAACTCTTGTTGAAACATGAGTGTTATCTCCAGTAGGACCATCTCTTGCTAAGCCAAAATCCGAAAGCTTAGCATTGAAATCCTGCATAAATAATAGTGCTACTCTTTCAGAATGGAGATTTACATGCAAAACAGCAGGTGCGGTTTTCTTCACAAATCTACAAGCCAAACTTTCAGTGTCACATACCGAATCAAGTAGGATGTTGGAAGCCTTCAAGTCACGATATATAACATTTGTATCGAGGGTATGTAAAAATGTTAATCCTCTTGCAACAGCAACTGCAATGTTGATCCGTGTAATCCATGGAATAGGTTGAACACCTTCTGCAGTAATAGAAAACAAAATTTGAGGTATTGTGAATAAAGAAGAAATTATGGTTCAGGGCATGTGTCAAGCCTGTCCCGTATATTAAAAGGTTAGACTTAAACTTTATAAAAAGTTTGTTCTAGTGAAAAGATCAAGTTTCAGGACTTAAAAAAACCTATTAAGCCTCATAAGTCTGTCTATTTATAAAAATAATACATAATACATTATACATATACTACAATTTGCACCTAATAAAAATATAAAATCATTATTATTAAAATTGATTTTTCTGAAGGACTTTTAGGCTTACAAGTCAAACAGACTTTGTAATTATAAACCAGATCGGGCTCAGGCCTACCATAGGCAAGTCTGGCCTGCCCTATTTCCACTCATTTGTCCATTAGTACTCAGTGGATCATTTGAGACTAAATATGTTGATTGTTGAAGAGTGAATGTACTACTTACTTCTGAATAAATGATTTTCCAAACTTCCTTTCTGCATAAACTCATAAACTAGAAGCCTGTTTTTACCATCTGTGCAGTAACCAATAAGTTTCACCATATTTTCGTGGTGAAGCTGGCCTAGATAATTGACTTCTGCCTGCAAACAAAAAGGGAAGAAAATTAGTCAACACCTAGCAAGACCAAGCAGTTAGAAAACAGATTAAGAGGTTGTGTTGGACTTGGACATACCAGCCATTCTCTGTGGCCTTGAAAGCTTTCTGGTTTAAGTTTCTTGATGGCCACTACAATTCCAGTCCCTGGTTTTGTTGGAGTGCATGTGTTCTCATCTATCCATCCCTTGTAGACAAATCCAAACCCTCCTTCTCCAATTAAGTTTTCTTGCCTGAAGTTCTTAGTGGCCTCTCTTAGATCATTGAAGGTGAAGGACTTGAGGCTATTGGAAATGGGTTTGCCAACATTTGATGCTGATGTTTTTAAAGGAGCTTTTCGTTCAGAAGAATTTGAGTTCTGTTTTGTCTTACTCTGACACTTTGTGCTTCCTGAGAGTAGATGATATGCAAGTTACAATCAGCCATTGGAGTAACATCTAAAACCCAGTGCAGAAGATTGCACTATTATGTGTAGCATCTAGAAGTTGATTACTAGCTATGAGGTGATAAAAGAGTGATTGATTGAGCATGCATATATAGACATTAAGTGTTAGAGTGATTCATTGATTTTTGCTACACTGCATGCACAAAATATAAGAATAATAATGAAAAACAACCAAAGGCTATTCGAATTCCAAACTTAAAACATAATAAATTGAAAACTTTTTTTGCTGAACGAATTTCAGCATTGAACTAACCCCTTTTACATTACTCTCGATAGACAAGAATTGTTTTAAACAAGCAAAGGGGCAGGGAGATGTTATACAAACATCCAGTAACATACAATTAGCTCATTCGGAGCACCAGTGCCTTATTGTTGAAAAGAAAGAAAAAATAGCCAAAAGAAAATGCAGCTAATTTCAATCCACATACTAGCTACTACATTAAGAGAAAAAAGCAAAAATTATTTAACATTATTTAGAACCTGATTCAGACCGAAGTAGCCTCATAATCTCCATTTTTTAAGGCCAATATTGACACAATACAGAAGGTTTATATATAAATTACTCAAAAGACAAAAATTTAATTCGATCCTAGGAAGCCAAGGACTTGAGAGCAATAAATAAACAAGAAAACAAAAGAAGGTCCATTCAAGACTAGTTAGTCCTATAATCTTTCACGTTACAGCCTATGAACTATTGTTTTAACCTTTACCATTTTGAGAACATCGCCTTCTTCTTCTCTCCGTGGATACCAAAGAGACTAAAATAGAATCATCCACTATAACAAACCGTAATCATATTTAAGGCATCATCATCATCAAACTAAGTGGCATGACAAGTGCTAACTGATGATAACAGAAAAGTTGATGAAAAACAAATGAAGGCTTTATACTTTGTACTAAAAAAGATAAATTAGAAAAAGTGATATAGTCATATAGATATGGTTAAAGTAACCAAATTAAAACTGACCAAAGAAACTTGCTGAAGATACATGAGCCACTGGTTTTCTGCAGGAGTTTCCCATGATGAAAGTTTTTTTATTTTTATTTTTCTTTCTCAGGCCAAAACAACACCAATGATGAAAAGGGTGTGAATGAAATGAAAAATTTCTCCAAAATTGTAAGTATTTGTCTGTGTAGGAAGAAGTAAGAAGAAAATGTCCAGTGTATGGCCTTTTGATAAAGAAGTGAAGCAAAGGGTAACTGAGGAAATAGCGTAGTCAATTGTTATTCGTTGAACCAATGTAAACATAACTGTTTTGTTCACGTTGACTCTTCAAAGATTGAAGTAAGGGCCAAGCGCCCCAAACCAGCCTCTAAAATCCTACCTGCTTTTATTGAGTATTGGTAAGATTTTGACTCTTATGTTCATGCACACGAAAACTTCTTTAATGCCTGAATTGCCAACATGACGTTGAAAGTTGGAAAAAAAATGTCAACTAGTAAATAGTAATATTACATTTGACAGCAATGGTATTATTTTTTTCTAACATACTCCAATATACACACATTTTTATTACTCGTGTTAGTTAAAACTAAATAAAAAAATATGAAATTGTGTAAGTATAATTCCTTTTTTGATGGTTAGTCTCTAATAATTTTTTACTAGTTTCTACATAGTAAAATTATTAAAAAGAACATATATCACAAAATATATTGTTTGGACTTTATATTTAATAGCCAACTTCCCAACAACTTTGATACGCCAAGGCACTATTATTGTTATTATTAGTATTGAAAATTTCAAAGGTTTAATTTGTTGTCATATATATATCAATGACACTATCTTAAATTTTGTGTTGAAGGCATATTTATTACTTGTATTACTACTTTCATAACAAGTTATCATGGTGTTGTATATAACTATATAAGCAATATAGTATAAATTATTTAGATTAAGAAAAATGGTGATCAAAATTAATATTATCATAAACTTAAATTTTATTTTAAAAATATCTTTGAGTTAAAATAAATTTTGAAAACAAGTGATCGTTGCTTATAGTTAAAATCAAATAAAAATATCATTTATTGCTTTTATATATAGGAGTTGAGATAGTATTTTCTTATCCTAAACGAAAAAGTAATTTTAATTTTGTTGTCCCAAAATAAGTATCTTATATTATTTTATGTAGATAAAAAAATTAACAAATAGATGAAATAGAGTAATAATTTTTTAAAACTAACCTTATTAAATAAATAAAAGAGAGTAGTATTAATATTAAATTTAAAAACTAAAGTGATATTTATTAGGGTTGTTGATAAAAAAGAATAATTAATATTATAATGAAAAGTTAAATATAAAATTTATTTTGGAATAATTATCTTTTCAAATACAATATTTATTTTGGTAGGGATGAAGTAATGTCATGCCTATCAATATTATATATTTTATCATATTCTATCTAATTTCATCTGATTTGTTATGTTGCTGAGATAAGTGATTTTTTATGTTAAATTATTTGATAAACTTTATCATGTAACTTGACGTCAGGTATATATTAATGGTTGATAATTTGTCCCTGAGTGTTTTATGTGATTCTTTTGTCGCAGTTTTACTTTGTTGGTCAAATATTTCTTGTTTCATTACCGTGTGGTGCCTTTGATGACCGCAATATTTGGTGGTCCCCTATTATATGAGGATAAGGATTTTTCTTTCTTCTTTCTTTTCCTTAAATCGAGTCATGCATGTGAACATGGTTACATATGGATGAAGGAATTAGACATACGTTCCTCATTTTTTTTTATTTTCAAATTAATCGTGATTCAAAGTTTCATTAAACCATATTTAGTTGCATATTCAAATTAAACCCTTTTAGTCCAACAACAAGGAATGAACATGAAGTTTGGAAAATTTCAAGATTGCATGCATATTCAAAGTAACATTTGGGTGACGAGAACTTTCTATCCGTTGTTGATTCCATTAAGAAAGAATTTGTAGTTCTCTTATGACGATAATCAGGAAGAAGTTTCATCTAACCTCTTTTAAATTGCACATGCCTCTCTTTTAACTTTTAAGATAAATAATGGAAAAAGTACTAATACGATATTCTTTAATATAATTATATATTTATTAAATATTATCATTTTTAAAATATTTGTCATATTTAATGTTATCATTTAATGTTATCATTTAGATTTATATTATCATATTTAAAATATTTGTCATATTTAATGTTATCATTTAATTATTCTTTTTTATATGAGTCTAGAAGTATATTTTAATTGGGTGGATATCACTAAAAACAAAACTTGATTACACAACTTATTAGTCTATTTAGTAAGGTTCATACATTTGTACTTGGAGTGCCGTATTAATTAATTAACCATGCTTTATGAACCCTCTCCAACTAGTGTTGCAAATATTGGTTCTTAGTTTGGGGACAGCATATTCTCTTGTGGGAATGGTGTCCGCATAGAGGCAAGCAAGGAATGATCAATAATTGATGAAGACCGTGTCATACTTTGACTGTATTACAAGCAACCCATTGTTAGTCCCTCGTTTAAGAATTCATGCATGGGCATGTTGAATTGAACTAGTCCCTCCCCATCTACAATGGAAAATGAAAAACGTGTATTCCATGTCCATTTCACTAGAGATTTCAAGTCATTTCAAAATTTGCACACTAACTCGAGTTTAAAATTCCCTCAAACCTAAAAAATTAATAGAACTCACTTTTGAATGGTCTAATCATAGTTAAGCTCTTTAAGAGGTTTAATGTGATAATTAAGAATCATTTTTTTTTTGTTTTGTTTTCATAAGCCTACATTCACTTTGAAGTCGAGATTAATCAAAAGTAGCACTCTCTTGTTTTAATTCACCAAAGGCTTTCTAGAGATAAAACATAAAATATACATCCTCCGGATTCATATGCAAAAAAGTTTTATACCTTGGATTTAACTATAAAGAAATATAACCAATTTTACCCATATTTAATGAATATCTTTGATTAAATTAAACTATATTTTCAATGATTTTTATTTATTTATAACAAGTTCTAATAAAGAAAATTTTAGGAATAATTTTATTTTTCTACTTGAAATTTGTAAAGTTAAATGATATAATTAATGTGAAATTTTATTTTTCTACTTAATTAGTGTGAAATTAGTTATTTTTGTTTATATATGTTCTTACTTTTCAATAAATTATTAAAACATTTATTCTAATTTGACCGTTTAATAAATAATATTATCTTGAAAGATTTAATAATACATTTATTAAAATTAAAATTAAGAGAGAAAAAAACATTTTAATAAAATTATTTGCTAATAAATGTTAATTCTATTAAAATACTTGTTTTCTTAATCTACGTAAAAAAAAACTTAAACATCAATTATTATGAGTGCTACATCTTACTTGCACTTACTTTAAGTATTCTTTCTTTAATTATTTAACCTAATTACATGCCAAAATTTAAATTATAATTAAATATTAACCTTTGAACACTCCCTGAATTTTTTTGTATCGTGTTGAATAAGGTTAGAATAAAATCATAAGATATTCATTTTGGTAGAATAAAATCATAATGCCGGCAGTTCATTTGTTTTAATTACCTAATCAACACTTTTAATTTATCTTTATAAAGCTTACCAAGTCCACACTTGACCTGTTCTTGACCGTTTGATTGACCAATTAGTTTCCTCTTTGAATAGGAGTGATTTTTTTATTCAATTACTAAAAATACCTACACCTTCAAATACGTGACGTTAACAAGATTGTACAAGAGACAATAAACCTTTTTTCTCCAGATAAAATTGGTAAAGTGACGTCCAGAATATGTATGTACCTAGCAAAATACCACATTAGTGTTTCCAGTGAATTGATAAAGTAAATTAATCCCATTATCAATGAGATTGGCTTGCTGATATTGAAGTTCACATTTTAGCTTATTACTTAAGAATGCTAACAAGTACTTTCAGGATAATACTAAAACAATTTAATATATATAGTATTTAGTGAAAACATGTTATCACTTCCCAATACACACTCTGATTTTTATCGTAATTTTACCCTAATTCTCAATAATAAAAAATTTAATTTAATTAAAAGATATTAAAAATAAAAAAATTACACTACTATTATCTAATTATATATTATTATTTATGATAATTTCATTGACTTATATAATAATTATTTTAAAAATTATATTTAGGATGATATCTAATAAGTTGATAGTGTAAAAATTTACAATCAGACACAGAGCACTTGAAAGTACAAAAGGCCCAGAACACAACACTACACACGGCAAGGCCCACATACCACTGATACAGAGCATAGATTTTCGAAAATGATTACATCCAAAATAGAGCATAAAGTCTCTCACTTTTTGGAATTCACACTCTGCTTCCACATGTAAATGAAAAAGAGTAATGGAATGTTGAATTAAAGAAAAAGGTAGTGAAATTAAGATAGACCAGAAATGTAAAAGGGTGTGAAAGAATCATTCCGCAACCCAATAGCATCATCTTGTACTCTTCTGGGGAGCAGCAGCAACTCAAATGTTCACAAAATTTGTGAAACCAATCAACTTGTGCTATAAAATTTTCAAGGCGCTTTTAACATTTTCCTTTATAGGTTCAAATAAATTTGCTCTCAGAATAAAACTTTGTTGGTTAAGAAAAATATGTCATTTTCTCACATTGTTTTCAATTTGCACTAATAAAAAAAGATTAATTTGCTCACATCAGTACGGGAAATTGAATGCATATTAATACTAGGAACTTTCCTGTAAAATTCAATGAAGAACAATTGATGCATCTTGCACCACCTCGACCACATCAATAAATAACATTAATTATGTAACTCGTCCAATATTAAGTGTTGTCCTATTTTTCTTTTACACAAATTAAAAAATAAAATAATAGACAAATAAAAAATATATAACAAATTTATAAAACAAACTTTACTATTATTTTATCTTTAAATATCTATGAATTAATTTCTCTACTCCACAGTTTCATTTTTAAAAGGATTAATCTTTTTTCTTAAAAATGATGTGACACAATATTCTTTAAACTAATAAAAAAAAGTTACACATTATATTTTTTTTTGTCGTTGTATTTTTCAGCTAAGAATCAATAATAAATTCTTTAAAATACTGAATTTTATTTTAAAAAAATAATATCTTTTAATATATATTTTTTAAGGGGTGAACTCCTAACCATGTCACATCAAATAATCTCCTGAGGTGCTGATTTTATGCCAATAGAGCTACAAATGTGTAGAGAGTGATATTTTTGTTTTTTTTGATAAATATAGACAAGATGAAATTTGAAAACTGAATTCCACATTATACCAAGAGACCACACTTCCTTTTGGTTTTTTCCCCCGAGGGGGATAGGGAATATTCTTGGGTTCTCAACTTCTTGCATATCAAATTGCTTACCAATTTGCCTCTCAGTAATATAAAAGCCAAGTTCAATTCAAAATGAAATTCCCTATATGCCAAAACAGATAATATGGTTACGAAAATGTACGTACATTGTTTTTTAAATGTTATGCATGCACATCGTGGACTAATTAGACAAGCCAAAACGGTCCCAAAGTTGCACGGAAAAAAAACCCCACATCCAGAAGCAGCTCAGTGGTCCAATGAAAAACCCTACATCTATTTCAATTTCTTTTAAATAAATTGCATGCACATCTAACTTTTCTATAATTAAGTGCTTATTTTTATTAAGACATCTTCAAATAACATGTCCCCAACGTAACCACATAAAATATCAATGGAAGACAAATAAATATTCTAATTGAAAAATTCTCACAACTTTAAAATGAATTTTAACTTGTCCTCCCATTTTTGTCTTAATTTACACCGTCAAAATTGGACTGGCTATCCAATTGAAAACTAGACATTCAACTAGGAGTGTTCGTAAATTAGTTGATTGGTTAGTTTAGATTTTGCGTAAAATCGACTTTGAACCGATAATATTTAATTGACTTTTGATTCGAATTTTGAAATTTTTTTGGGTCAATCCAAATCATATTGAACAGATTAAATATTATTCTGGTTTATACAATAATCTATCGAGGTGCTTATTTTATGCCATTAGAGCTACATATCAGTGTGTAGATGATTTTGTTTGCACCATCGAGTTATGATAATATATATATATATATATATATATATATATATATATATATATATAATGTTTTTAATATTTTATATACACTTATTGTCTATTTTATACAATTTTTAATTTTATATTAATGCAAAATAAAAATATTTCCTATATTCTTTAATGGCTAACTATTTATATATTTAATATATTTAGTTTTTTTAATATCTAGTTACATGAGTTGCACCCGTAGCCAAACTAAATTAAAAATCAATACTTTGAAAAATAAATAGCCAAAGTAAATGGCTATTCTCGATCCTTGGACATGTATAATTAACTTGATTTTAACGTTTTATAATACAGACTTCTAGTTTATTATTTCTTTATTTATAAACTTTAAACATGTAAGAAAACCAGTATTTTGATTCAATTTGGCCATTTATTTATTATTTTGCTTTTATTTTAGTTCATAATTTTCAAAAGGCTTGACAAGTAAGTCATTTTCATTGACTCTATTATAACTTTATAATCAAGTTAATCACTTGTTGCTTCTTTTTTCTCTATTCCCCACACTTTCCTCACTCTTCATGTTCCTTCAAGTTTCTTGAGCTAATCACCTTCATCTCTTTCACATTCCTTTTTCTTTAAGATGGATTTCTCATGAAAATCTCCATCTTTTTTGTCTCGTGCTCCTTTTAAACTAAGAATGATGAGAGTTATTGATGGAGTTAATTAAAAAGAGTTAACTGAAAATACCAAACACGTTAAACAAGAGTAAAAGTTATAGATCAATTAAAATGAAGCAAAAGTGAAAAAAAAATGCCAATGCAAAACAAACAATAAAAATTAGAGAATTAAAGTACTAATTCTGTCTAAATATTTTCTAAATGCAAAGTGTGGTTCAAAAAGCTAGCAAACCACGATTTTTTTGTGCCATGAATTCAAGAAAAAATATATGATTCTTTTTTTTTTAAATAATTTTAATCACCTTTTTTATTTTAAAATACCAGAGCGCTAAATATAAGAAAAATCGATTATCTCGTATAACTTCTCGATAATAATATTATAAATCCTTTTAAAATTAAAAACTTTTTTTCAATTTGATTTTAAATATTAGACGATGAAAAGAACTTCGAAGCTGTAGTTTAATTTTCTCCCTAAATTTATATGATTTAAATTTGACAAAACTAGTTTGTAATTATTTTAATTAATGAGTTTAACTTGATAGTATTGTTCAGAAGAAGAAGAAAAAGTGATAGTATTATTACTTATAAAAATTAGAAAAGGAAAAAAAAAAACAACCATTCTTCAAGTAAAAGCCTCCAAAAAAATGTAAAATGAAAAAAAATATATATATAAGTTCAGTAATAGATGAGTTATGATTCAGCACTGAACACGTTTGAGACCTGAGTATACAATCAAGTTAAATTAAATATTTAGATGGAGAATCTTATTCCCATAATGATTTTAATTATATGCTAAAATAGAATTAATCTCTTGAGTAAGAGATACATGTACTGTAGTTTAGATCGAAAAAGAAGAGTGTTAATATTGTTCAAAATTATTTAGGTAGATAGTGTTAATATGAAAAGATTAATTAATACGCGCGAAAATCGTGGCATATTCCTTAACTGCTATTTAAAAACAAGAATGATTGGCTTAACAGTTTTTCCATCTTTATAGACAGTTAAAACGCAATTATGCATCCATGATCCATCCATATGGATCACTAATTATGAATGACAATTATTTTCCTGAACTTGATTGATATGTAAATCAGCCACAATTATTTTCCTGACAATTATGCATCCATGATCCATCCATTTGAACCATTTAAGTTTATTTCTTTCATTTATTGAAAAATTACTCACTGATATTTTTATTCATATTATTTTTTGGTTTAAATATATTTTTCATCCTGATTTATACTTGATTTTTTTATTTAATCATTGATAAATTTTTCTTTTAAATTTAATCTTTAATATTTAAAAAGTTTTATTTGAGATTTTTGTCATTAGTTTGAAATTTTTTTGCACTACTTGAGTGGAATTACACCTCGAATTTTTTAAAAAGTTTTCAAATATAAAAAAGGAGGTATATATTAAAAATTTAAAACATATTTAAGCCTTATTTTTTTTTCATTTTTATTTTACTTTTCTTCCAAATTAAAAATTTCTTTTTGCTTGTTTAAATAAATGGAACAAAGAATGAAAAATAAATAAATTATATCAAAATATTTTATATTAATTAAAATTAACTAGAAAATGAAAAAGAGAAAGACTATTCATCTCTCATTTTATTCCAATTTGAAATGAAATTATTTTGTGGTGAGTCCCATCAAAATAACTTTCCTCCTTTATATTTCTTCCCTTAAAGTGATTTGCACCCAAACTGCAGCAACATTGTTCTGGCTCTAGGTGTACGAAGAGTTAGTTAGATCTGATCTATATCTAGAAGAGGATAGTCTCTATCAATGTCGGATCTAACATATTATTTTGAAACACTGAAATTTATGCTAAATTTACTTTGTTCTTATATTATCTTTACATGATAATAACCATGTCTTATATGTACGAACAAATCTAAGAGGCAGGTTTTGATATTTTTTGTAAGACATGAAGTTGTATGTTCTATAATAAGAAATCTGAACAATTTGGTAAACCTTAGTTAGTACAGTGTTTAGGCTTTGCTGTGTTTTCTGAATTTTTGGTAAGGAGTTGATAGGAACATGGCCATTATTTACACTTCACGTGTCTGGGACCCAACCATTAGTGTAGGTGTCTTTAGTGAACCATAAATTATATGATTTCAAATTAATACAAGAACAAGGATTTCCCTTTCCTTTCGGATATGCCACCGTGGTGTTTTTTTTCGCCTATAATTTGGTATGACTCACAGCTCAACACGTACAACTATCACTATCCTTCTTTTATTTTATTTTTACGTCCAAACTAGCGGAAAAAATATTTAAGTTTAATTATATTTTTTTATGAATTTTATTTTCAATAAATTAATTCATTTCACACATTTTATTCAATTTTTTTTTTATCAAACTTACAAATTTTATCTTTTATCATTTTACTATAAACTTAATTGCACTTTTTAATCTCAACTTCTTTTGTTTGGATAATTTTTGCACCTAACTTTTTGTATTTTTTTGATAAATTTTATTTTTAACCTTTTGTTTTTCGGCCAAACTGCATCCTTAACTTTTGTACTTATTAATAAATAAATCACGAAAGATAAAAATTACAATTTTTTTTAAAATTAAGAATAAAACATATAAATTAAAAATTTGAGAATAAAAAATGCAACTAAACCAAATATTTAAAATAAAAAGGACATCGTGTAAAATAGATTAGATGGAGTCATGTAGATGATCATTCGATATTGCATTTATTAGGATTTTTCTTTTTTCTTTCTTTTCACAGGTTTGCACTTTGCAGCTGTGAGAGAAGGGCTACGTTTGTTCTTTTTTAATAGGTTTAATTTATCAATATGTCCTTAAAAAATTGGACATTTTCAGTTAGGTTACTAAATTAAACAAAATATAATTAGATTCCTAATCTTCTATATATAAATTTTTTAATTGGATTTCTATAATTAGTTTATATAGAATTGAAACCTCCGTAAAAGTAATAATTTGAGAATTTTACTAACTCCGAGATTTAATTACAAAAATTATAAAAGATCAGAAACTCAATTTAAAAAGATTTAATTAATTAAAAATTTCCAAAACAATTTAGAGACTTCTAGTTCATACTGTAACTTCTAACAAAAAAACTACTGTGCATTAATTTTGGTTTGAAGCATTTTCAATAGTGACATATTTGTTAGTAGTTATGTTGGGTACAGATCTGAATTAGTGTGGTTTTAATATAAGGTGATGATAATTGATAAATCCATCTGTATGCAAAGTCGAGTCAGTGTCGTTTGTACACGTGTTTGATAAAGAGGCAATTTTTTACAGGTTGTATCTAAGTATCAATTAATTGCATTTGTACTTGGTTTTTGCAGTATAGCGAACTAGCCTCACGAGATTTACTGTATAATTTTTTTTTCGTACGGTTAGTGTATTTTTTTTCTGATTATAAGATTTTTTTTTAAAAAAATTATTTATTTATTTATAGATTTTTTTAATTTATAGATATATTAATTTTTTTTACGTATTTTTACTCAATTATTTTCTCTCCAAAATTAATGAGAAATAATTAAATAAATAGATAGATAAAAAAATAATAATTTTAGAATAATAGTATAATTAATTAATAGATTTAATGTATTAATTAAATTGATCATTTTTCACGTGAATTAGTTAAAGAGATTTTATAATTAGGAAAAAAATAAATATTTATTTTCCTTAGTTGAAATTGGTTAGTTAGTTAGTTAATTTATGATAATTATATTGTTATTACTCCTTCTAACAAACTCTATAAATAGCACGTAAACATTCATTTTACATACTATTTAATCAATTGCGAATATATTTGAGAATTAGGTGAAAAGTGATTTTTGAGATAAAAGTACTTTTTACAAAAGAATTTTATCTCTTGCTTTTATTTTTATTTTTTTATCCATTGAATTTGTGTTAAAACATGAATTAACAATTTTAACTTGATGATATGAAACTTAGTTATACTTAAAACTCATTAATGGGGTGATTAAACTAGTTTTGGATGTTGCTTCAATATTTGACTATTTATTTTTGTAGTTGTTGTATTATCTTGTTTTTGAGATTGACTATTGTGATCTCATTCTCGGCCATAACTATTGTAAATTGTAATACATGCGAAAGTTATTGAGTTTTTCAAACAAGTTGAATGGAAAACTTACATCTTTAGTATATCCATCTAAAGTGAGTTCACATTGAGTTGTTTATCATCTTGTATTAATTATGATATATAAAAAAATTTCACAGACGACACCAAGTCACCAATTATACTCTAAGATGAATTGTACTAATTATGACTCTGAACTTTGGTGAGTGTTGACTGAGATCGACTTCTACCTAGACTTAAGTTCAAAAACTTTAGATGGTGGTAAGCTCTTAAATATAATTAAAACATTGTGTAATTGAATGAAAACTTGTAAAAGATATTTTAACACTTAAGTCATTGAATATTATACCATAATAACACTTAAGTCATAATGACATTGGTTTATTTATAAGAATTTGAGATTGTCTATATTCTACGGCACAAAACCCAAGGCCTCGTGTGAGCAATAATACTATTTCTTGGCGTAGCAACATTATAAATTTGCTTCAAACTAATGTGTAATTTATGATTCGCGAATGTATATTAGAAGGCCTATACTTGATGCTAACTTCGACTCTTACAATTTGAATTAATCCAAAATAGACCAAAGTAGATCATTATGTAAATTGAACCTTAACCGTAATCCAAAACAATTAGCAATTGTAAATGAAAAGTTATTAAGGGAAAAAAGCAATTTTTGAAAAACTTCCTAATCGTAATAATATTTAAAAAGGTAATCTTATAATGCACAATATAGTAATAACTTCTATAAAAAATATAGTAATAACTGTTACTAATCTGTAAAAAAAATTAACTGTTACCAGATGATCTCATTTAATTATTGAAAAATTAGTGTATGTATTTTGATTAAGACAAACCAATAATGTTACGTACGTATTCTTAAACAATTCTCTAATGCCCATTATTTAAAATTAATAATAATAAAAAATAGTGTCACCGCTTTATAAAAAGATACCAATTCATTAAATTGTAAATGACCTCATTTGTCGAATATAAAAATAGTATCATGAATTTGCAAAACAACAATAATGCAGGAGACTCCTATTTAATATATTAGTGTTAGCAATATCGCATTGTCGTTCGTCCATACAAATCTGAGTCATTTACAAAAAAATACAAGCTTAAGTCTCAATCATTGAAGAGATCAACTTAATTAATATGAGTGCTAGTGGGGAACGGTGTGAAAAGTGCAAGTTAGGTTTCAATCACCAATTTTTCAACAAGCTACAATAAATTTAAAAAAGTAATTTTAAATTCTTTTAGCTCGGTTTTTAATTTTTATATTTATAACAAATATTGAAGGTATTTTACATTTAAAAATATTTACTTTTATTTAATAATTTTTATAAAATAATAAGAAAATTTGTAAGAAGACATATCATTATTTATTAAAGAATAACGTGACTTAACGAGGAAAGAAAAATAATGATAATAATCACTTGAAAGATGTATTTCATTTTAATAATAAGTGCGCTAATTAGCCACGCCAACAACAGCGATCGAACCTTCCTAGTTCCTAAACAATAGGAGAAGAGAGAAACTTTCAAGTATTTGATTTGAGAATAATAGAACTTTCAAAAACTGAAGTATAATTTAGATTCAGAATTAATATTTCAAATCGAATCTAATAATTAATATGTATGATGATATAATTTAATTTATGTCTTATTATTGAGTATATGAATTAATTGACTGAGAGTTTTTTTTAGACAAAATAGACTGAGAGTTATATTAGCTTAATCATTCCTCTCGAATAAGAACGTTCTTGAGCTTTTATTTTCCATGCTTCTCATTTTGAGAAGTCTTTTGTGAGGCTTTTTTGAGGTTACTATATGAAAACATGGTGTGTATCCTCTGGTAAGGTTTTGGAACACACCTTGTGGGTCAAATATTTTAATAAAATTTGCCTTAAAAAATAATTATTCTCCCACACGAATGGAAAATTTTGAATTTCTAGAGACGTAAACAAACTTTGTTTTTTTTTTTTTACTGGTTCCAAGTTCTAACTTCTATTGGAGCCTGGCTGCTAAATTGTATTGCTGATGACTCTAAAAACCATTAGGATTCGGCCTTTCTAAATTGAAAGAAGTAATTTTATTTGTTGAATAAAAAAAAACAATTGTTGATTTTAATGTATGTATATAATAAATCATAAATATATTATAATATTCACTATTAATTTTCTTATCAACAACTGAGATTACATATTTTATCTTTCATAATTTTAGAAAAGTCAAATCTAAGCTATTAATTGATTGATTGGGGTTGTAATATTTGAACCCACTTTAATCATGTATTTATATTTTTATCTGATATAATAACATTTTTTTAGATATAAAGGATTAACTTTTAATATATTTTTATTTCATGTGAATATAGAAGCGTTCGATAAATATCTTAAGGTTAATTTGATTATTAACTTTTGATATATTGAAATTTAAAAAATATCTTTTTATTTTCAACTCTCATAAATAAATAATTAAAAGAAGACAAGTTAACTGCATTCTTTTTAAGAAATTAAAGAAAAAATACATGTCACCCTAATCTAAAAAAAAAAAAAATTGATCCGTACGATTAGTATTTCAAACCCATTTTGAAGAGACTCATACGAGGTGAATCTCCTAAGTTCGCATAACATGCAATAAGTACATAAACGCTTAACCTTATATATTAAAATCACAAAAACAGATCTCGAAGTTTTTATTAAATCAAAGGTTGAGGATGTGACGACCATGGGCAATCGAGTATCAGCAAAAATTCTTGACGCAATGGTTGCATGGATTCAATAGTCATAGCGTTTTTTTTTTCTTAATCATAAAATATATTTTGTTGTATGATATTACAAATTATTTTGCACGTGAAATGGATTTTCATAAAAATTTATGTTGACTAGTAAGTAGTAACTTATGAAAAATAATTTTTGAAGTAGTCAACTTTTGAAAAACTTCCTATATACAGTAATTTGTGATCAAAACAGTATAAAATATCTTTGTATTTTTATTTAGTATATTTTAATTAAATTATTCAACTAAATATTACTTGCATTAATAAACTTTGCATAGTACCTGCCATAAATTATTTTTAATTCTTCTCTATCAATATTCAACTAATTAATATTACTTGTATTATTAAACTTCACAGCATATGTATCACGTGGGGTGGAAATTGGAATGTTGCATTTTTTAAGGAGGCGCGGAAAATGAAATAGGATGTAAGCCTTACGTAAGATGAATAAAACTTAAGATACATTATATATATTCTAAGTAATTTTTATGGTGGTCATATATGTTCTTAAGTACGAATTTTTAATCAAAATCAATATTTCATTTTAATAATAAATTTTTTATTTTAATTAATGAGTTAAAAAGTAATTATCAAAATAAATATCATTTTAAATAAAAAGTTAGTACCAATAATATTTATTGTATATCGTATCTATATTTATCGAGACTTAATGCGATGCACTGTTAAAGCTCACGTAGTCACGGTACATCTTGTAAATATCATTCCTTCGAGTTGGAGGTATAAGGTATATGCACCTCAATTTATAATTTTGGTTACAATTTTCTTGATCAAGCATTCGATATATTTTCAAAAATAACATGGTTTAATTTTATCCGACTTTTTTTGTGACAACTACTCCACATTCTAATTTTGCATTTTTTTTCGTATCTTAAAAATAACTTTCTGATATTATTTTTCTGAAGTAAATATTTGATACATTTTCGTGAGAGTGCAAGGGTAGGGCCACCGTCTAACTTCTCCAATGGGGGCCCCGTTGTTTTTTTCCCTTTTGTTTTTATGTAACTTTTTTCTAATAATTTGTTAAAATATGTTAGATCTTGAACTTAATTGTCTATATTTTATGTATCTTGATGGGAGATCTTGCGTACTTGCTATTCTTTTCATGTGCTTGTTTTGGTTTATTTATTTTTAATTTATCTTCTATTAATTTTTTTTAACAGAAGTTGGCATATGTTCCTGGCAAATAGTGGCTGGTCACTATCCTCCTTAGTTGCACTCCTTGTTTTTATTCGTCTCTTATTCCAGTGTTCCGTATAAACCTTTTTGAGTCTTATTAATAAGTTGTTGGTTTTAATGGTAATCAATTTGACCTTCAATTTTAAATTTGAGTCTTAGATGGGAAAAAAAACGTGATTTGAACAAAAAAAACATTAAAAGTGATTAATTAGATTTTCTGACAAAGATTAATTACAAATAAAATGAATGAATATATGATTAAAAAAAATTTGGGGCCTTCAAGAGCAAATTACCATTTAGTCTACCTCTAAGCATTATTAAGGGGTCTAACCTCTTGCTGCCTCTAAATAAGGTCATTTTAGCCTTATAGATAGAGTAACTGAACATCTACATATCTGGTTGAGTTTTCTGCTTACGCTAGTTATGATTTGGGTACATTCTTATATTTTCTTTTTATTCACATATGATATTAAATTATTGTTGATCGAGGTTAATGATATTTCTTGGCTTTACAAAGGAATATATCTTCCCCTAATTTAAACGTACTGTCAGTAAAATAAAAAATGAAAAATCAAGATGATCTTAGAAGTAAGAGAAATTTTAGATGTACTTCAACTAATTGTCAACGAAGAACAATGGCAGAATAGAGAGCTAATTCCTTGTTCTTCAAAAGAGGAAGATTCCAATTTCCCTTCTTCTACTTATTGGTGTGCCAAGCCATTGATGAAGTTGGATGTAATTAAAGCGCACTATGGAACCTTTACCACACCAATGGGACAAACTATATATTCAATGGAAGCAGGGAAAAGCGATGAACGCTGCTTTCTAGCTATGTCTTCCCTCGTACCACAAATTAAGAGATAACCATGATTAGCAATCATAGTTTAACACACTTACTTATGCTTAGCAAAAGTAATTGTTCATTTGTTTCGGACAAATGTCAAAAGAAAAAAAAAAGTAACAAAGTATATAAATATTTTTTTATGGACAGATATTAATGATTAGTTTAACACACTTATGGTTAGCAAAAATCATTGTTCATTTGTTTGGGACAAATGTCAAAGGAAAAATAAAATAAAAAAGTATATAAAAAAATAATTATCGACGGATATTAATCGTTAGTTTTTATTAACAGGAGAGATCAAGTACGTAAATGATGTTTTATTTCTTTTTTTTAATTATCTAATCAATCTTATATCTTTGATTAAGAAAATATATAAATGTGGCCATGGTTGTTTTCATCTTTCCATTTTGAAGAGAAAGGAGGAAAAAAAAATAATTCTTGTATGATTATAATATCAAACTATTCTGTTTTTTTTTTTACTAAGAATGAATATTTATCCCAGAGTATATACATATATATTTTCTTTCCTTCTACTTTGCAATCAAATAAAAGAAAAGAATAAATTTATGGTGTGTTTGAATATCATTTTTAAAAACTGTTATTGGTTTTCAAAAACTAGAAATTAGAAAAAGATGTTTGGTTGGTGAATTAAGTTTTTTAGATTGATTTTCAATTGTGGCCTCCGGCTTACCTAATCTTGCCATGAAGCAACCTTCCTGCCAATGCCATTTTTCTTTCTCTCTATACTTTTATCTTCTTTTTTCTCCTTGAGAACATAATGTGCTTGCTATTTTAACAAGCTGATATCTTAACCCATTTGTTGTCATTGAGAACTGAAAAGGAAAATTTCTTTAAGTTGTTTCTGTTTTCTAGTTTTTAAAAGACTTCTTCATAATATTTTTTAGAATTCAGTAGATTTTAAATGAGAAACTGATTGATAAGTAAAGGAAAAATGTTTTGAAAAAAAAAAAGTAAAACAAACAGGCTCTTAGTTTTTTCCTCTTCATTTTCTCTCTTTTACCAAACAACTTAAAAAATGCCTACTCTTTCTTTTCTCTTACCAAATAACTTACATTGTTTGACACATATTTTGAGAATTAAAAAGTCATTAAGAAATTAAAGCATAAAGTATCCATGACTATTTAACTCTCAAAATGTCTCTCAAATAATTTTGTTTTTGGTGACCCAAATTATTAATTTTAATAATAAAAAATTATTTTTGTAACCCTTAGAGTATCTCAGGCACTTGTTGCTTTGCTAAATCAATTGCTTATTTTAAGTTATCATTGCTTTGTTTTTTTAACATTAGAGGTAATTCTCGTGTGATGTTAGATAATGTTATTTCTATAGGCAACCGTTGCTTTTGATTAACAAAAGAATTATCATTTTAATGGTGGATCGTTTAAGTGTGAGTCATTAAGGAGTGAGTTATTTAAGGATCACTTAAAATTATATTATTGAAGCAAAATGAGTATGAGTTGATTAAATATAATGTCATATTGTGAAAGCCAATTAACAAGAAATAAAAATAAAAACTCAAAATCAATATATGGAGATGCTCTTAATCAGATCAATGCAGAATTTCGGTAGTTGCAACTGAAAAGCAGGTTATGATTAGAATAGCAAACAATGTGCCACAAACACATAGCTAGGAAACCATAAAATAGCATATTATGATAAAAATTTATGGCTTCACAACATAAAATGATCCCATTTAAAGTAATTTTCCACAAAAATATGAAAAACTTTTATCATCAACATTTTGTTTTGGTTGTAAAAAACATTTTTTTAAAAAAACTAATATTTAAATTAGTACAAGGCAAATTTAATGGATATAAAGACTATTTGTTCTTAAAATTAACATCATATTTATTACATAAATTGTACCTTTTTTAGATCTGTTTACTTGTTTTTAAAGGATATTTAAACGTTCATTTTAAAAATTTCAATGGAAAAAAATATTTTAAAAATAATTTTTAAGTGTGTAGGAGAGATAATAGGAGATTCATTTACTATTTTATTTTTTTACTAAATAAAATAAAAATTAAACATTAATCAAACTCATCTAATTTTATAATGAATTGAATTGAATTGGGTTATAATTGATTTTAAAAAAACTGATTAGATGATAAATTTGAAAAAATGATAAAATTGAATTGAGTAATTTCCCCCCTCAAATTTAATTTAAATCAATTCCCGAATACCCCAATAGTTGATTCACTTGATTGAGTTGACCTTAAGTTTGATGTGTCGAATATAAAAACTAAAATGATTTTTTGTTATTCAAATGATATTACAATGTTGTAAAAAATTTAAAACTGGATATTTTAATATTTAAAAATCAAATAGTAATTTAAAAAAATGTTGTTGCTTGTATCTCTTTATATTAGTTTGATATAATGTAATGAATTAATTTAGTTAAGTTAGTATTTTAAAATTTAATTACATCATTGATTGGAAAAGGCAAACAAATGAATCAACTCAGAGAACCTAATTAAATCAGAAATGGACTAGAAATTTAGTACAATTCATAATTTTTTTTACAAATCTTAATCAATTAACTAATATATTATAATACTTATTAAAAAAACAAAAAAATGTTTATTAAATACATGTTCAATATAAAAACATAAATTAATATTTAATTTTAAATAGTTAAAAACTTATATATTTCGATTATCTTTCTTTATATCACTTCAATTTGGTAAAAAGTAGAAACAACATATGCTGTCTTCCTACAATGTGTCTCACGAGAATAGCTAAAATAACATTTTTTTTCAACCTATTATTTTATAACACTCCTTAATTAGAAAGCAACTTGTCTGTTTCACACGGTGGATTAATTTGCCTGAACTAACTGGTTGACCCCAATTACTATGCCAACTCTCTGTCATATTCTTATTTTCAACAGTTATTATCTCTCTAATAAAATCATTAAATTCCCCATAAATGTAACCAAAATGTTAAAAAAAAGTCTTACTAACAAGTACTTTTAAGAAACTAATTAAGACATTAAAAAAATATAAGAAAATAAAAAACGTGGGTAAAACTAAGCCTTAGCATCAGTGCCCTTACCACTCTTACCGTGTCCTTAACAAACACACTAAAACTAGGGTAATAGTAGTAAAATATCAGATTTAATGATGACATTGAAACATTGTACCAAAACAAACGTGGCTGTTCAATCCATCACTATTGTTTCTGCAAATTGAAATGTATGGCAGTGGAAATGTGCCAAAACAAGTGGCACTGTGATTTGTGACCACAACAAATGCATGGGTCATTTTATGGTTCAGACCAATCAACCCCAGAAATATTCTCTCTCTCTCTTTTTTCCACACATATTTTATTATTATTATTATTATTATTATTATTATTATTATTATTATTATACTATTAGACATACATTCCATGAAAAGAGATAAGTATTGATGAATAACTGTTTCAAGTTGTTGTTCCCAGCATAAATAGCAGAAAATGAGAAACTCTCTCATGAGTTCTGTCTGATTGCATAGCATTGGTTGGTAGTTGTCTCAAAAATCTCTTGCCCTTTGGCCATAATCAAAAACCAAGACACTGTTCATCAAGCTGCTCAATTATCAAGCCAACTTTGCTTGGTTCCACTGCAGAATTTCAGTTTATTCTTATCTCGGTAGATTGGATTGAAGTATTTCTTCTCTCTTTCTCTCTCCATCTCTTTTCACGTTTTTTGTTTCTAATTTTTTTTTTTCATCTTCATGTCTATCTTCTTCTCATATGAGTCTCAAGGTGTTGTATATATAACATGCTGCCTTGTGCAGCTTGTGCGGTACTTGAAATTTGAAGACTTGATCTGCCTTTGCTTTGTTTTTTCATTATCAGCACCCCTTTGGGTCATATATTGGTTACCTCAACTGCTTTTCAGTTCATCCTTCCAGAATTTTTGTAAAGTTTCCTTTTTTTATTCTGTCTTTTCATTCTTTTTTTCAAAGTGAATTTCTAGGATTTTTTGTTTTCAATTGAGGGCACAAAAAATAAACTACTGACTGGAATTTCCAATTGTCCTGCCGGGTCCCTGAGATTTGAAGTGTGTTTTTTTCCTTTTGGTGGGTGGATCCGAAGTTCATGAATTCTCTCTTTTCCCCAACCAATTTGTTTTGTTGCTGAATAAATTAGTTCTGTCTGGCAAAGGTTGTTGAGTCTCTCTAGTGCTGGAAAATTTTGTGGTGATTCATGATTTTTTTTTTAACTGAGGACCTTCAATTTTGTTTTTGTGCATTGATGGTTGTCTCACAATCACAAATCTAGTCTCCAAAATTGGTGATTTCACAGGGGTGTGCTGTTAACTTTCCTGTTTGTTTCATCTTCAAGCTCAATTCTGGTTCTGGGTTTATCTTTTACTGGAAGACAGACTTTGAGGTTATTTCTCATCCCAACAATTGTTCTCTTCTCTCAGCAACTTAAATCCAGTATCAATGGGTTTTAAATTTCTCCAAGATCTCTCTAGTGTACTGCATTACTAGTCAAAAGTGGGATCTCAGGGGTTACATCATGAATGATTGATTATTCCTGTTAGAACAAGGACCTAAACTATTCCTGAGGGTATATGGCTATGTGCTGAAAATGTATTGAGAACTGTTTCCTACTTTGCATCTTTTTGACATTGAAACTATTACTTTGTTTTAAGAGTTTAATTTGTGCATGGTCATTTTACCCTGTCAACCAATCAGAAACTCATCCTCCATGATAGTGTAAAAACTCTTTATAGTGGCTGTCTATGCACTATTTACTCTTGTTTTAAACCACAAGCAATAGTAGCGTTTCCTAGACATACATCACACAAGATTTGGATTAAGTTTCTTTTTTGTTGAATGACTTAACCTGTGGATAAAAAATTATTAGGAACTAAATTCTGATATGCATTTTCAGGTAGATTCCTTATAAGTGGGCATAAGTTCAAGTGTAGAGAATGAGTCAGCCTAAGATTAAGCGCCGAGTTGGTAAGTATGAGGTGGGGAGGACCATTGGTGAAGGTACATTTGCAAAGGTGAAATTTGCAAGGAACTCTGAGACGGGAGACCCTGTGGCTCTTAAAATTCTTGATAAGGAGAAGGTGCTAAAGCACAAGATGGCTGAGCAGGTTGAATACTTAAGTAACTTGGGATCTTACTCTGCCCGTTAATCTTATTACTTTAATTTTAGAAAGCATAAATTTTTATAACACAATTGCTTCTTCACATTTTCCAAAACCAGTCAAAGCCTAGTTTTTCTGAACTAATTTTCGGTGGGAGGTTATAGATTTCAGATGCTGCTTATTATAGTAGTATTTTATATTGGTAGTTGCTTTATAGTTTAGAACCTGACACGATGAAGTCAAGTCTTAGATGTTTTTAATGTATTTTTGCAGATCAGGAGAGAAGTAGCAACAATGAAACTAATCAAGCATCCAAATGTTGTTCGATTGTGTGAGGTCTCTCTCTCTCTCTCTCTCTGTGGACCACACACGTGCAATTATTTGTCTTTCTCTTTTTTAAATCACCTTTTTCTTTATTTTATTCTTGCCATGTAGTTTTTCTATTTTTAATAGCAGCAGATGCTAGTGGTTGAGTCTAGAACTTTCTTGCATGTTTCACTAAGAATTCTGCCTAATGCGTGTACCGTTCCAGAAAATGCTTAAAGTATCTTGGTAAATATTTATAATCATGGGGTGATTTGGAAGGTTTTTTTTTTTTTGTAAAATTAACAATTAGCTTGTTTTCTTTTATTTAGTTGAGGAGATAGTGGAAAGAAAATGGAGAAAAAAGTTGACTTTTAGAAATAAAAATTCAAACTTTTTTTTAATCTTTTCTTCAATTCAAATTTCAAACTTTTCCCTTCTCATTTTCTTCCCACCCTTCCAAATATGTTGAATGCTTGAATCATTATTATTAAACTGCTGCCTTTGATCCAAGGCTAAACGAGACAGAAGAAAGCTTTCCAATCCTCTGTTGCTACTGGGCTTGAGATATTCTTCTATCATGAATTGCTCACGTGATGAACTTTTTTATATATGTGGAATAAAAGAAGTTAGGAGTTAAAATAAATATGTGTTAAATACGTATTTCTTTTCAGAGTTATTTCATTACTTTAACTCACCATTCTCAGTCCATCTGGTAATTAATTTGCTGATGGTGCTATTTTGTGTGCTTGTCATCTAGCATTTGAACTAGTGCATACTATCCAACTAAACAGAAATTTTCGAAGGAAATATATCTGCTAATAGAAATAAAATTGATTCTCAGCACAGTTTACTTTGTTGCCTAATTCTGTTTCTGATTTTGTAACATCTTTTTTGCAGGTCATGGGAAGCAAGACAAAAATATATATTGTTTTAGAGTTTGTAACCGGGGGAGAGCTCTTTGACAAAATTGTGAGTAAATGAATCTTCTTTTCATTTTCAATTGATTCTAGAATTTTTGGAGGATAAAGGAACACATGGTGACTCTTTTAACACATTTGCAGTTGACCAAACCTGTTTAGCTTATGATACTAGATTAGTGTTGGCAACCAGAATATGATCCTTGTTCATTCATTCAATCATGATTATCAATTTATCATCATCATTCATTGGCATTGTAGTGGTCCTGGTGGATAGGATTCCTTTGGATCTTAGTACATGTTTTCCATCTTTATTACATGGAAAAAGTGTTGTATACGTTCTAATGAACATTTTGTTGTAAAGGTAAACCATGGAAGGATGAGTGAAAATGAAGCTCGTAGATATTTCCAGCAGCTTATAAATGCTGTTGATTATTGCCATAGCAGGGGTGTTTACCACAGAGACCTGAAGGTAAGGCCCCTCTGCCTCTCCCTCTCTCTCTCATACACACACACAACATGCAGGTGCGATGACGATTATTTTGAGTTTGATACAATAAAAAATACTACTAGCATTTCTAATTGTTCACATACTTTCTGCAGCCAGAAAATTTGCTATTAGATGCTTATGGGAACCTTAAAGTTTCTGATTTTGGTTTGAGTGCCCTCTCCCAGCAAGTTAGGGTAATCATGAATTCCATTGCCTTCTGACTTTAACTTTTCTTTGGTATTTCTCTTTGTTCAGTAAATTGATCTTGCTTTTTGAAGTAGAACTATGACCCAATTATTGATGTTGTAAAAGAATATAAAACAATTAGAAAGTATGAAGACATGCGAGAGAAGTGGGGAAAATGCTTATCTTATTCAGGTGATGGTAAAATATATGTTTAGTTCTAAGAACTGCATAAAGAAGATCAATCACACACAGGAAGATAAGAACAGTAATAGGTGATTTATTTTGACCAGAGACATGATTTGATTTGTCTTAATAATTCTGGGATGGATGAGTTAGGAGGTTATGCCAATAGTAGGTTTAAGATTTAGGAAGAGAAAGCATAACATGTTTTGAGCGTGACATTATTGAAGTAGGAACAAGAGTTGACAGTGTCGGAAAATTGTATTCAATCATTCATTCATCATTAATAAATATCAAAATCCTTTTATTACTCAATTATCCTGTGCCATTAATTCTTTGATACCTCTCCAGAATTACATTAACTATGTACAAGTCTGTGAAAGGGAAAACTAAATAATTCACATTGGCAATAGAAAAGGCCACAATTTCATTCGCATGGAATGTGTAGATTTGCAATTTTTGAGTTTAAGAAGACAAGAAGAAGTGCTTATCAAGTACCATTGTTCCCTTTTATTGTAATTGATGTGTCAAAATTAGAATTCGTTTTACTTTACTCAATGAAAATTAAGTTGGATCCTGTCTAAGACAATTGATAGCAATACCACACAGATAGCAGCCATAGGCCCACAATCAGACCAGCTTTGCCTTGCTATTATCTTGTCTGGAGTTTGTTATAGCTAATAGGATAATTTCACAAATTCTGTTAGTGATATTTCCATTCTGTTATATTCTTGTCCCCCACTATCAAGTGTATCAGCCATTATAAATACTATGAATGAATGAAATAAAGCAAGGAAAAAGTGTTATCAGTATAGTCTCATAGCAGTAGCAGTAGAAATTAGCTAAGTATAGAAGCCCATTCCTAACAACAATGGTCTCTCTCTTCCCAACATGTCAACGGTTATAATTTTGAACATATTCTTATAATGTTGATGACAACATGACGAAGTTGCCATGCATCCTAAGATGTTTATTTTTTTCTTGATAGGACGATGGACTTCTTCATACTACATGTGGCACTCCTAATTATGTTGCTCCTGAGGTAAAGACAAATGTTATGCTACTTTCATGTGAATTGTATACCGAAATACATACATTTTGAGTCACACTTCTAACTATATACTCTTGTTATATACAGGTCCTTAACGATAGAGGCTATGATGGGGTAACTGCAGACTTGTGGTCATGTGGGGTTATTCTCTTTGTATTGGTTGCAGGTTACTTGCCTTTCGATGACCCTAATCTTATGAACCTGTATAAAAAAGTGAGCACTGTTTACACTTTTCTTCAAAAATTTTAGTTTTTCCTTTTGTTTTTTGTTTATTATTTTTCATTTCTTTGATCCACAAGATCTCAGTTGCTGAATTTACTTGCCCCCCATGGCTTTCTTTCAGTGCCAGGAAATTGATTACATCTTGGATCCTGATCCCACCACTGTAAGAAGCAACATTTGATTATCTGCCTGCTTCTTGTCATGTAAAATTGAATTTTTTTTTCTGAAAGTAAAAGGGTCCTTTTACTTATAACAAGTTATAACCTTCTTCATTTCCTTGGTGGCTTCCAATGATCACTAAGGACCAAGTTTTTGGCCTCATATCATCTGCATCAGCTTGATTTCATGATTATGCAAATCAGGATAATGGTTCTTCTAGAACTACATTTATCTAGTTCTCTGCACCACAACAAAAGTGATAAAGAAAAGATAATTGATCATTGATCATCAATCTACAGTATCATGGTCATTTTTCTGTTCTAGTTAATTTTTTTGGTCTTGATTTCTGATTTACCCTGATTGTATGGCAGCGTATCACTATACCTGAGATATTGGATGATGAATGGTTTAAGAAAGATTATAAGCCTCCAGTTTTTGAGGAGAACGGGGAAACCAACCTCGATGATGTTGAAGCTGTCTTTAAAGATTCTGAAGTATGTTGAAGATTACTAGATCTGGTTTTGGTATTGATTTTCTGTTAGTTCTAGAATCTTGTCTTATAAAGGATTTTGCCTGTGTATTCAGGAGCACCATGTGACAGAGAAGAAAGAAGAGCAGCCTACAGCCATGAATGCATTTGAGTTAATTTCCATGTCCAAAGGACTGAACCTTGAAAACTTGTTTGATACAGAGCAGGTAAGGAGCTTCACATGATAAGATGCTTTCTAAAGTTTTTTATTATTCTGATGAACATGTAGAATTCAAATATAGGGAAAACATGAGTTACATTAAATTTTTACACATAAACTAGTTTCTTTGTTAGATAAAAAATAGTTAATTTTGTTGAAACTTGAACTTAATTTGGATGAGAACTTTCTTTCAAGCCAAATTGGTGATGATTATGAGAGACCTTGCTAAAGTTACATGTTTGCTTTATTCTTATGTCACTGACCACAGGGATTTAAAAGGGAAACAAGATTCACCTCAAAATCCCCTGCGGATGAGATAATCAACAAGATTGAGGAAGCTGCAAAACCTCTTGGCTTTGATGTGCAGAAGAAAAATTACAAGGTAAACCTATCACCTTGACAAATTATAAGCTTCTACTCAGAGGGAACTTTCTATTAAATAATTGTTTGTAAAATTAATAAATCATCACCTCCTGCAGATGAGGCTTGCAAATGTGAAAGCTGGAAGGAAGGGAAACCTTAATGTTGCCACAGAGGTATATGATTGGTTTAATTAATCATTTGTTCCTTACACCTTTGTCAACTTTTCATTTCAGTCCCTATACCTAAAAACTTATTATTTTCGTCCCTATACAAGGCATCTCTTTTACATTTTAGTCCTTATGTCTCTATTTTGTGGTGGTTTTACACGGCCAAAAAACTAACAACACAAACTAAAACGTAAAACAAAATTGCTCATATATGGACTAAAAAGTAGCAAAAAGTTGGCATAAGTATAAGGACCAAATGATCAATTAAACCTGTATGATTTTTTTTTTTTTGTTATTTGGTGATGTGGGACACTATTTGTCACATTATTGTACTGAAATTCAAAAGTACCCAATCATAAACAGATATTCCAAGTGGCACCTTCTCTTCACATGGTTGAGGTACGGAAGGCAAAAGGAGATACATTGGAGTTCCATAAGGTAACCTTCTGTCCCCTTATTTGTTTAATTGTGTTACTGCTTGCCACTTCAAAAACAACTCTTCTATTGTCAATTTTAACAATAATTAAAGAAGCTTATTATATCAGCAGTTGGGTGGGAATAAGAGCATAAACTTTTTTCATTTTGTCAATTTCAACTTTTTTTTATAATTAATAATTATACCAATAATTTGTTTCTGCCTGGCTTATACTTCCCATTTGTGTTGGTACACTATTACAAATTTGAATAAGAAAAAAAAAAAAAACTTGAACCAAGTTTCTTATATCCTCATCAATCATCATCAAGTTCTTAAATTAAACAATGACACATGGAATTTTTTTTCCAATGTTTGATAGCCTTCATTAGAATATGTGGCTGAATTAGGGAAAGTACAACATGCCATTGTTTGACTTGAGAACTTTATGACAAAGACATAAGAAACTACCTAAGATTTGTCCTTTGAATAACTCTTCTGTGAAAGGAATTTAGATCCTCTTGTTCTTGAATAATTGGAGAGAGAATGTAATTTAAATTGTTTGCTTCCACCCTCTGCAGTTCTACAAGAAACTTTCAACAAGCCTGGATGATGTTGTCTGGAAAACAGAAGATGATATGCAAATGCGAGAAACAAAGTGATATTGTTATTATCATTATCTTGTGTAATTTTCTTTATGTCTGAGGTTCTACTATTTTCCAATTTCTTCATTCGTTATTTCCTCTTAAGGTTCCTTCGTGTAGGTTTGTTTGGACATTTAATTACATATTACTTATATATTGCGTACCATGCTACTATTTTTTGAAAGCATGCAGAGTTTATGTAAGAATTTTACTCATCAACAGTTCCAGTTATGTTCATGAAACAAAAAATTGTAAGAAAAGTTGTATATATCTATCTTCCTTTTTTGCTAGTAACATCTTTTCAATTTGTTGTTACTTTCTTATATCTAGCAACCGGAAAATGAAAATAGAAGATTGAGAGAAAGAAGTTAAAAGAAAATGTTATTATTCTACAAAATTATAATTGCCCATGTCTGAATTGATGCTAAAGAATAGAAGGAAGTAGATCGAAAATATAATAGAGCGGAATGAATTAGAATAAAAGTGTCGTTACGTTTAAATATTTTATAATGGAATGGAACAAAAATTACATTTCGTTGTTTAGTAAAACGACGAAAAGAGCAAATTATAATTTTTTTAATTTGTATAAGAATTTGGTGTCCAAAAAATATTTCCATATAACTTTTACTTTAAAAATATTTTATATCCTTAAATAAAAAAAAATACTTTTCAAGGAAATGATGTTATATAAGAAAATGTTTGTTTTTATTCTAATTAATTGTTTCTTATAATAGTATAAAATATGTGAAATCTTTTATTTTTCAATTAAATAAAATAAAACAATATCTAGTCAAACTTTATACATTTGTTAACATGACACCCAATCCATTCACGTTTGTGTGCTTATTTGGTCAGTGGTTAGTCATAGTCAATTCTATATTTTGTAAAAATGTTTAAAGTTTATACCTGACTGATTTTATTTTGGGTATTATTAAGGCTTGAAAAAAAAAACATAGGATCAGGTCACTTCTGCATCCTAATCATATGCTTGAAAAGTGATGTAGTGATAGTTTGTAATTTGCTTGAGGTAATAGTATAGCTAAAATTTGAAAGGTCAAAACAGTAATTTGTATTTATAAGGTTTGGCTCTGTTTTGGGATAGTAATGGAATGAAATATTATGTTTAATAATGAAATGACTTCTTCATCCCCCTCTGTTTCAGCTTCTACCATCAATCCAAGTATAAGCTTGGGGAATGCTGATTTGATTTGTTTCATTCATGGTTGTTTTAGAGCGATAAAGATGAAATTATATAGAGAGAAAAATAACAATTAGGATTCTCGCTGAAGCACCTACGCTATGTTTAGAAAACTAGAAGGATAGTTTGGAAGATAAAAATAATGTAAGTCACTATAAATAAAGGACAAAAAACAACTTGGATTTAGTTTGAATACAAATGATCATATAAATGATTTTTATACTTTCATTCAAATATAAACTAGTTCCCCCTCTTTTAAATTCATATTTTATGATTTATAAAAATAATTTTTTATATTATTTGAATTATTAATGTATTATTAATTATTTAGTTTAAATTTTAATAAATATATATTAATAAATATGTCAATAAATATTTAAATGTATTTTATACACGTGTTTTAGAAGACTGTTATTGTTGAGAATGTTGTCTTAGCAAGAATCTTCTTTATTTTAGTGGTGTTGCATGTTCCTTTTTCACTTTAATTTAGTTTATTATTTTATTTTTGTTTGCATGCTTTATTTATGATAAAAAAAAATTGAGCAAAGTTGTTTAATTAGAGTAGAATTTTGTGTCTTGTTTGTTAAATATACCTATTATGTAGGTACATCTACCTAAAGTTAATTATATAGTTTCAACGTTTTATATGCATCAGAATTAATAAATAAAATATTTTATTTATGATTTTGATCACATGATTATTATAACTATAAAAATTATTCCAGAGAATGAATAAATTATTTAAACTATTATATAAAATAAAAATTCATATAAGATTTAAAGATTTAATTAAACTAAATATATAGTCGTGGTAATTTTGTTAATTTTTTATATAATTCTGTAAAATTTTGTTGGAAAATAATTAAAACTGAAAAATAAAAAAGGAGAAAAAATCATAAGTAGAATGATAAAAAAATATTTCTTTAATTAACCTAAAAAATGGTAGTATGTCTTTTATTAAATTTTGAATTTAAATTTATTTAATAAATTAATTAATTATCAATCAAATACTATTAATGTAGTTAAATATGTCTAATTAAAACAATCAAATATTTAATATATCAACCAAATTTTAATAAATTATAATTAGCATGAAAATTAATATTTAATGGTATTTTAAATCACACAACATAACAATAATTTAAATTTGAACAAAACTTATGTACAATATTTTAAAAATTTTAATGTTTATGGATTAACCGTATATAACATTTATATTTCATCACAAATCATCATTTAAATTATTTATCGTATATGATGAGTTATAATTAAATGATAATGTAATTTACATGAGTTCATAAATCTTTTTCTTTATTTTAAAATTTTAATGTCATTCTTAAAGTTTTACTTTAGTAAGTCAAACAATAAAAATTAACATTAAAAACTAATGCCAACCACTGTAAAATTTTGATTTTGATTTTGATTGAATGATAATACTTAAACATACCTAATTGTCTAACTTGGCCTGGTCAAGCGGCAATAATCGTGATGACATTATAGGAGCATTTTCTTTGATTTGGATTAATTGCATTCTCAGTGAGAATGTCTTTTCCCTTTTTCTCTTTTCTTTTAACTGTGCATTTACTTTTTTAAAGTATATATAATTCATCAATATTTCTTTCAATTTTGCAAAATGGGAAGACGTTTGAATGATATTGCAGTCAAATTCTTATACGAACCTTGTTTGGTGGGCATCACCATCATGAACCACTCACACAGCCACAGCCGTGAATGTTAATGGTGGGCCAAACCAACAAAATAAATTCATCATTTGTGTCATTTTTAACGCAAATATATTATAAACCACCAAACTTTTCATTAATCTCTTTTATGATTAAATGATAACGTAAGATCATTTATACTGTAGGTGCATAAATTATTTAACCATAAGATAAATTACATAACATATTAAGCGGTTATTTGACAATAAGGTACGTAGTTTTTCTAATAAAATATTTATAATACATGGTCGGTATCTTTTTTTAACACTTTATTATAAATTAATATTTTCCACTAATTTTTTTAAAATTTTATTTAATCAAAAAGATTAACATGAAATTTTGTATAAATAAATGCTATAAAGAGTGTTATTATTTATTAATAACAATTTATTCATGATTCTAGAAAAGAAAAACAAATTGTCTTTATAAAAAAAAACCAAATTGGTCGTGATACGTTTACTTTTTTAACCAAATTGTTGTACATAACAATTTCTTGAACGTGAAAATTGAAATGCCTCACTTGTCCATGCTAATTCATGCATAGGTTTCTGTCTCTTCCATTCACTCAAACTTGTTTTCAAGGACCCAACATTAGTCATTTTTTTCCACCATCACGAGATTTTTATTTGTCATTCAATTTATCAGAAACATTTTTTTCATCCTTCAATTCTACTTTACTTGCTTGTTAGGTAAAAGATGGTATCTTTTGGTGCTGAATATCATATTGGAAGCGCTTTTACGTGTTGCACGGTATTTCGTTTTTGTTAGGCTTTGGTTTAGGGTCCAGCCAAGCCAAACCCAACATTATGCTACCCTCAAATTGTTAACTTTCCATTTCTGCAATAATATTCACATTATGGAATGGTGAAGTCTGTTTTTATTTTTTATTTTTATCCTACGCTTGAAATATAACTATATATCCTCTGCACTATCCATTTCCAACCAATTCGATTTTTCTGATGTTATTAGAACCAATGGAATTTATATATGTAATTTGTGCCTTCTGTGTTTGTATTTTTTGTTCTTTTTAATTGTTGTCATTTAATTGTGTATTAGTTGCTGATTAGATTTATACGATTTTGATTCTAGTTCAATTGGTTTGTTGATGTAGCTTAAAACCTTGTTTCTTTTTGCGTCTGTGTGGATGATAGAACTTCAGGGCTAAGAGGTTGTTGAGAAGATGGTTGGGAACCCTGCACTCCATGTTTCATCATTGCCAACTTATTTTTTTTCATCTCTGATTATCCTACCAAGAAATCCTTCAAGTTCCATCCCTCTTCCAATTCGACGCCAGACACAAATCAACAGGATAAGAGTTACATCTGCTGATTCAGGTCATGGCCAAAGGCCATCATCATCTTCTTCAGAAGCAAAGAAACCACTTTCAGCTTTGTCAAACATTCCGTGGGCCATTTGGAGGCAAACATTGCGGCCATTAAGTGATTTTGGGTTCAATGGTAGGAGCATCTGGGAAGGTGGGGTTGGACTGTTTCTAGTGTCTGGTACTGTCCTATTTGTTCTTAGCTTGACCTGGTTGAGGGGCTTCCAAATCAGATCCAAATTCCGGAAGTACACAGTGGTGTTGGAGTTTGCTGAAGCTTGTGGCATAAGCAAAGGAACGCCTGTGAGAATCAGAGGGGCCACTGTTGGCAATGTCATTGGTGTGAATCCTTCCTTGAAAAGTATTGAAGCAGTTGTTGAGGTGTCTTTCAATTCTTTAATTGAGCACTTTAGTATCCCTGGATTCAAATCTTGCTTGTGTTTGACATTGTTTGTTTAACGTCGGATAAATTTCTCCATAAACATTTATGAGAGGAGAAGAAAATAAGATTATGTTTCTGCTGTGAACTAAAATCAACTTATGGGGGATAAAAGCTGAAGTGCATAAGTTGATTTTAACTTACAGGAAAAACTCAACTCAGTTTATCTTTTATTTTCTTCTCCTGTAAGTGCTTATGGAGAAGTTTATCTAAGCAGGACCTTAGTTGTTGAATTGTTTTATTAAAGCACCAGTTTTCCATTTGCAGGTGGGTGATGATAAAACAGTTATACCGCGAAATTCATTGATCAAGGTTAACCAGTCAGGTCTTCTTATGGAAACAAAAATTGAAATCACTCCTCGTGAGCCAATTCCAACACCTTCTGTTGGCCCTCTTCACCAAGACTGTACTAAGGAAGGTCTTATTGTGTGCGATCGCGAAAAGATCAATAGTGACCAAGGAACAAGTTTGGATACATTGATTGGAATTTACATCCGCCTTGGTCGTGACATAGAGAAAATTGGTATCATCAATAGCTATACAATGGCTCAACGAGTATTTTCCATTATTGAAGAAGCGAAACCACTTCTTACACAGGTGTAGTGCTCTTTGAATGAACCGTTGGATCAAACAATTTTCTTGCCAACAGAAAAATAGATAAGTTCATGATGATAAACGAAATATTAGTTTCTTCTATCTCCAAAAACATAAAATAATAATGGTGAATATGCATTTATAGTACCCTTATGGCATTCGTTTATCATCTCTATGCAGTAGGTATTTGTTTGTTTCTATTTTATCATTCAATTATTCTGTCATGCATTCTCATGCCTATATTTTCACTTTGATGGCTCAGATCAAAGCCATGGCTGAAGATGTTCAACCTTTGCTGGCTGAAGTCCGTGATTGTGGCGTGCTGAAGGAAGTTGAGAATTTAACCCAAAACCTTATCCAAGCTTCTGATGATTTGAGGTTAATTGCCTAAACTTCTATGACTCTTGTCTATCACCAATTTGGCTTGCATGCATCATTATATTCAGATAGCCATGTAGCAAATTGACATTACTCATTAGTGTAGGGGATGCCAACTAACATAGTAACATTTTAAATTCTGATTGAGGGAGACTTGATGGGATAATGGCAAAAAAATGATGTTGTAACTTTTTTCTTGTGCTTCAGTTGCACACCCTATAAATTGAAATTGATCATAAAGTCCTCTTATTATTCTATCTAGTAAATACGAAAAGCATTCACCTATTATGTTTATCCAGAATGTGCTTTTGCTCATTAGGACTTGACAGAATTGAACAGATTCCAAAATTCCTTGTACTCTTTAATTTCACACTCAGAACATTCTTAAGTATAATGACTAACAGAAATCACCCTTTGGGTACGCAGAAGGGTACATTCATCCGTCATGACCCCTGAGAACACTGAACTGTTTCAGAAGTCCATAAACACAATTAGTTTTACCTTGAAGAACTTTGAGGTATGACCCTAATGTGGCGAAATAACTAAATCTAATTATTATGAATACATTTCCCCATCTAATTATTTGATTTTTGGCTGTCACTGTAGAATATTAGCAAGGATATTGTGGGTTTTACTGGGGACGAGACTACAAAAAGGAGTTTGAAATTACTTTTACAGAATCTCAGCAGGCATTTGTGAAGTCCAATATAAAGATAGGAAGTAGAAAATGACAGGTAATAGTATTGTAAACAATGTTTACATCAGCTGCAAAGCAGTGCAGGTGTGTTATTGACTGATGGAATTAATTTCTTTGTGGATGACCTTTTTTTCCTGATAAAGTTATCCACTCATCTGTGTTGGATGGACTGGTTTTTAATGGTTGACACTCTAGGACCTCAGAGAGAAAAAAAGTTTCTGGTCATAGGCTCATAGCATTCAAAGTGTAATACTATAGGAGGTTATGAACGGATTATATTTGTAGAGTTTTCTATAGTTTTTGTTTGTTTTTCTTTCCCGCAATTTGGTTCTAATATAAACTGGCAAATGGAAATAACCATTGTGATTTCCAACACTATAATTTGTGTCCTCGTTTGTTACCTTAAAAGTTAATATGCTTGCTTATTTGGTGTGATTGTTATTCGTGCATCTACTACTCTTTGTCCAAACGTCTTTTACCCATGTTATTTACATATCTGGCATGGGAATTAATAATGTACGATTGCAAATGCTCCTTGCTTCTTGGTAAAGTGTATGTTTGGATGGATATTGATAAATTAATTTTGAAGTGATGTAATTTATATTTAGATGTTTTGATTATAAAATCAAGTTAAAAATAAAATTCAATATAAATTTTTTGATATTAACACAAAAATTACTCAAAATTATTTCAACTTAAAATTATGAACCCAGAATCAACTTTAAATCTTCTTTAATGTAAAATCAAACATGTGAAAATTCATCTAAAATTAATTTTGAAGTAAGAATTAATTGTTCAACATAAAATCAAACACAACATTAGTAGGTAACATTTCTTTGGGCATTGTAATCAACAATTACCTTTACTTTTTCTTTCTTTAATGGACAATGGAGTTGAAGCTCAATTTAACTTGCACATGATGGTTTTCAGTACAAATTTAAATATGATTTTGCAGTAACTACACTTTATACAAAATCACGAGCCATTTACCCAGCGCAAACCCTCCATAACAATGAGATTTTACACTTGACCTGAAAACCTGCCCATCAACATTCGCACGCTGATTTCTCTGCATCCCTATGACTTTCTGGACTTGGGCTTAAAAATATTTGCCTTGTAGTATCTAAGTTCTTCAATGCTTTCTCTAATGTCATCCAAAGCTCTGTGTCTGTTTAATTTTGAAGGTGCTCTCTTCTGATCTGCACAAATGATAAGCCTTTATAGTTTACAAGCAGGCACATCTGAAGTTCTTTCTCAGATTGATTAATTAATAATTAGTCAACAGCTCCCTTGGAAAACAGGAAATAACATAATGATTATAATTTTAAAAAATCAGGTGTAAACAAGGACCAAAATCCCATAAGTACTTATATGCATTGTTTCTTGTCTCTTCCAATTGTGTAAATGGTTACCGTGTATTATTACAATTGGGGGCAAAGAATATTTGTAAGTATAGTCATTAATTATGATCAAGTCAAACCCAAAAGCAAAAGGGTAGCTGGTGAGATTCCAAGCTTCAAAGTTAAAAAACATCAAAAGAACTAACAAAAAATATATCAACAAGCATCTCCTTTAGTTACCTTGCCAAGTTTCTAAGCATCTTTACCTATTACATAGATATCTAAAGTCATAGGCACCTAAAAACCAAAGGATTTTACCTCTAAATAACAGCAGCATAGAATGTATATTTGTTCATAAGTTGAATTGTTTTTGAGGAGACGGGTAGCATGTCCATTATCTTGTGTAAGTTTTAAAACATCACTTTTTTGGTAACTTTCCAATTTTCACCTTCTCAAATGTATTTTGCCCTTGGGATGTTGAGGGAAGGTCAGAAATACAAAAGACGGGGGTAGTCATGTTAAAACCTCTGATCCACGTGTTAAAGTTGCCCTACTAATATGGCTTGCAGAAAATGTAGGGAAACAAAACTAGGAAGTCAATCAGAATTTTGACACAAAAGGACAGCTGACAGAAGGAATTCTTCATATTTTAGTTTTAACAAGGCCATATTAATTCATAAATCATAACCACTGGAAATTGAAAACTTTCTGATAGAAATGAGATGTTTTATCATATTACTTACCAGTTCAACCAAATGGAGCTAACCTATATTGCATGAATAGTACCAAAAAAACTAGAAGAATCATCTTTACATAACAGATCCAGTAAAAAAATGCAGTGATAGGCACTGGAACTGACCAACAATCTCAAGCATGAAACAATTCCTTCTTTTTATGGGGGTGAAGATGGTTATGGGGCAGAGATTAAGGCCTTAAGGATCAAGAAGCGATTGATAGTTCATAACAAATATTAAACTTCAGTATGATTTAACGCACTAACACCAAAGAAAATTTAATTATATACTAATTGTATAATTTCTCACCTTTGGGATACCAGCGAATGCAGAGAGCTTTAACACTACTAACATCAACAAGTACATGAGAGAAGAGACTTGCCAATTTTGGCATGTATTTCTGCAAAAATTGACCTAGTTAAGACAGATACCAGAACATTTCAAAGAGGAACAATAGGAAATATAGCGGTACCAAAAAAAAAAAACAGTATATGCTTTCAACAAGGCTTGATCAGGATATGCAGAATGGAAGGGGAAATGGTCTAAAAAAATAGAGATTCTATATTCAGATGACATAGATTTTCATCAGTGTCTCAAGTCTCAACCAGATCTTTTACCAGATGTCCAACTTCATAATTGCTAAGATGTGTTGACCAACATAATTACCATCACTTGGCAAGCATGAAATATAAACGATACCCAATATTGTTGTATTGAAATCTGATGTTATTTAAAAAAAAAAATTGATTATGCGATGTGTGACCAATAATTTTCAGCAGAAATTAACAAAAGAATCCAAGACTTAAGGAATACATCTGGCTCCATAAAGACAAACAACATTATGATAATTAGAATTTGGAAATTAATGATGTTTCAGCAAAGCCACTTTCTACAAGTTACTATGGCAGAACCAATACCTTCAGAAATTGAAAATCAACATATATTGAATTTCCTGCCAAGTGAGGTGTGTACGAACCAACATTAACATATCTCTTAACAAATTCAATAACCTGCAATTTTGCAAGACATTACAGATTTTCATTATAAAAGAGAATAAATGAATAAAACAAAGAAAGGGAAAGAGACACGGTCATTGCATTCCAGTAAAGACCAAAAGTAGTACTTCAATAGTTCAATTCATCACAGATCAAGTGGCAATATACAGGAAAAAGGATATCAGTTTAAGGACACTTCCAACACAACAAACAAATATGACATGGGTGTCACCAAGCACTACTCCCATATGACTAGAACTGATATCATTGGCTTGATGCAGGACTAGGATGCCAAATGCCAACTGGTTTTGTCTACTACCAACTTATTGGTTTTTGGTGTGTTAGGATCCAATTGCAAGGTATGGGACTTGAGTCCTGCATTGGAAGTATGGAATTCATAAGGCCTTAGGTTCTCCAACTACAATAACTAGTTTGGGGTGTGGTTCTAAAAGACTAAACACGTCACTACATGGATACCACAACATAAGAAACTATTTGTGCTACATTAAACACCAGCCTAGAAGAAGGGCAACAGCAGTGATCTGCTGATAACTGTATAGCCTTATAACTACTTAAATATATCATACAAGTTACACAATGACCAGATCACTCTTTAAGTAAAATTTAAAATGCATTTATTTCAACTGTTCATGCCAGTAACATGAATCTTTAGAGAAAAGAGAATATGTTTTCTGGTCGGGAAATTTTTTTTCTCAGCTGCCAAAAACTTTCCTGACATACAATGCGCCACACATACTTTTTATGAAATTTGTGATGGATAATGAGGAATTCAATTTCCTTCCGTACACTAAGATTCTGAAATCCCTAATAGACAAGTTTAACTATTTGATATGTCTATAAAAAGGATAACATTTTTTTCAAGTTCATTGAATATATAGAAAATACAGTACCCATTTAACATGATAGTTGATAGAACGTAAGCTCCTATGAAAAGAGAGCTTGCCACATGGTATATTTACTACAAACCTGCTCTTCAGCTTCTCCTTCACTTATTGTACTTTTTAGCACCTTTTTTGTCAACCCTAAATTCATTGAAAAATTGTTAGTCAATGCCATTTAAAATCCAATTCAACAGGAAATAAAAGTGAACTAAATAATGTTAAGGAAAAACAACCAATCAGCAACTCATGAATAATATAGTCTCAAATTTCCTCATATTCTATAATGTATTAAATTAGTTGATCTATTTTGAAGGATATCTTACACTCCCCATGGCCATCTCTCCAATAAAATATTTTTTTCTCAATAAAAATTAAAGTATCAAAATACAACATTTACCACTTACCACTAGCTGCATGATGACTTTGACACCATTCTCCCATCCTGTCAAGGCACTCCTTGGTTTGATGGATGACCAAATCAGGACCCTAAAAATAGCAGATACTTTCTTTCATACACACTCTTACGTGATCGTACATACTAGATTACCAATTTACTTTTAACCAGAGTGCTAGATACACACTCTCATATAGATTACAATTTATTGAAAACTGCAAAACTAGGGGAGAGATTCATTAAATAAGGTGAAGGACCCATCAAATTTTGTGATTTTGAATCAAATTCAACCTATGAGAAAGAGTGTATTCCTAGCATTTCTCTTACTTGTAATAGATACACAAGATTTGACCAAATGTGATCAACAATTCATCCTTTGTCAAGAAAGAGTAAGAGAAAGAAAAACGAAAAATATTTTTTTGGGGGGGAGATAGTGTCAAGGAATTCTGTTTACATAAAATAGATCTAATAATATTTTCCCTCCTTTTTTCAGTAAAAAGGTTGGGGGATATGATCATAAGTTAAAATTTGATCAAATTCGTACTTAATTCAAATTTGTATTAAAAACACATTACATAGCAAAATAAAAATGAAAAGTCAACAAGGCACCCAATGAATGTTGATGTTTACACTAAACAAAAGAAAACAAAGGAGAGCAAAGGTGCACATCCAAAAACAATAAAAGCAAAGGGAAGCTAACCATTATTTAATGCTCTAAACTCTATTAATACACATTTGGTTTAACTTATTTTGAAGAAATCATCTTTCATTTTTCACCAACTCCTTGGAAGAGGATTTGGATAGAGAAAATGAATTATTTCCGTTGAAAAGAGTTATACCAAACATGTGCTTAGTATGATATGCAGATAGGAAAAAACTCTAAATAATTTCCCTCTTACAAGCATCAAAATGTCGAGTAAGGTGGGTTCTAGTCTATGGAATAAGCAAGTTTTTTCCCATATAAAAACAGAGAGGGGAAAAAGAAAAGTAAGAAAGAGGAATGTTATTAGCTAGAGACGGGAGAATGTAGAATCCCATTTAAAATATAGTGAAGCATGGAAACGACAATGTAACGAAAACAAAAAATGAGCATGGAAATTGTAACATTGAATTAAATACCTCCACTGTTTTGGTTAAATTTCCATCTGTAATTATACAAGCAATCTCCAATATTCTGTCCACTTCAATATTTAAGCCTGCGCACACACGGAAGGTTCAACATTCATCATCATCAGGCGCTAAACAATTCAAATGTTATCCAAGAACAGACAGTAACACAGTTTGCGACTAAAGAATATATAGCCTACTTGGTGAGCACCACAACATAGTAAATACAACAAAACAATAGATAATCAAATGTAAGATTCTAATTATGTCAACAAGGAGAAAATTGCATAACACAGAAGTTGTGCAATTAAAGAGTCAGGATTAGAAATGCATTCTACCGGATAAAATTTACAAAATGGAGAAATGATAACTAGCAGTGAAATTTTATAAGCAAAATCAGGAGGGTGCATGCATAAAGTTTATCCAAATTGCTAGGAAGAAGGCTCACTTGAGTTACTATAATTCTACCTTAGATGTAGAGCCATGTTAACACAAGTATTTATACAATATCAAAAAATGTAAGAGCTTTGTTGCTGAAAGATTTAGAGGTTTGAGAACAATACAAACCAAACACAGAAAAACATAATGAAAAATATTTATCTAAATAGAAACAAGCAAAACACACTCCAAACAAAACATTCTACAAGCTTACCAGTCATTTCCAAGTCAATCCACACAAGAGGTAACTTGTATTCACACGAAGGAGTCACTGGATTTTCTTGATTTTGTTTCTCGCTTTTTACTGGTACAATGTCAACGTCGGCATTAACCCTCTTGTCACTAATATCTGCGCCATGAAAGAATCTTTTAGCTACTAGTTCACTTCATAGTAATCAACATAATGTTCCCCGTAGCAAACATCCATCCAGGAAATTTATGTAACTAGTTAGTACAAATAAATATGGAGAACAACAAGTTGACTACAGAAGATATCAGCATGAGGTCATTCATAAGCTTATATTTTGTTAATTCGGGTACAAGCTTATTTTTTGAGTTTCTCAAACACAAGAATCAAAACACAAAAGAAGAAAATTTGAACAAAAAAAAAAATAGAAGTAGTAATTCAGTGGCTGCACGAAGATTAGATTACAGCAGACAAAAATAACCATAATAGTAGAAAGAAAGAAAGAATGGGAGGGATAGAAAAATAGATAAAGGATGTCTTTTTATTTTTTATGCTTAAAATTTGCAGTGTGTTTCCGTGTTGTTGCAGCAGCAGCACTCATATTCAACAAGGTGAATACACTATAAGTTAGAATTGAACCATCGTTATTTTCGTTTATATTTAAAAATTTGATGTTTTGTCACTCTGTGATACACTCTAGCATTGGAGCAGTGCACTGAACGACCAACTTGCAAGATATTAAACACACTTCAACGCAAAATTCAATAAAAAAAAATGAAGAAAAAAATTATAAATTCCTCAGCAACAAAAATGAACAGGTGTGAAACCCTAACCCAAAGTTCATCAACTACGCATGGAAAGGTGGAAATTGAATGGAAGAGAGAAGAGAGAAAAGGGTACCGGCAGTGGTGGGAACATGGCTATCGTCGGCGTCGAGTTCTAACACTGAAAATGAATTTGCTAGTTTCTCCATTTCTCTCTCTGTTTCTTTCTTTCTTTCTCTTCAAACTCTTTCAACTTTGGCGCTGTTGGAAAGAAGAAAATTCATGGGTCGGGTTGTGGACTTTTCGGGTTTGGATATAACCCACCAAAATTGCACCCTGGCCAAACATTTTCTATTGGTAAATTATTTTATTGTTCCCCTATTTTTTTTTTTAAATTCCAAGTTAAAAGATAAAGTATATTTACAGTGGAAATTAAATTTTTTACCATTAAGATTTTCGTGATTTTAATGCAAAATAAAATATTATATTTTAGTAAATGAAACATATTTGAATAGATGTATTAAAATTTATTTTTATTTCAACTTAAAAAAAACTTATTTATTATAGATAGTGGTAATTTTTATTATAAAAAAAAAATTAGTTGAAAATGAGAGACTGTGTGAGAAGAAGAAGAGAGATAATGAAATAAAGTCACTTGAGAGAATAATATATTTGTGTAAGAGTGATATTCTTTCTTGTAACTATTGAGTGAGATACTCAATTGTAGATTATTACACAATTTAGGGTGTCTTATAATCAACTTTTATGATAGTGAAATACTTTTAACGATTTTGTGGACGTAGACAAGAACTGTCTAATCATACTAAATTCTTATGTTCATTATTATTTTTCCTACGGTGTATTATTTGTTATGTTCTCACTATTATTATTTGTGAGATATGTAATTTTGTTTGAGGAATTGTTAATTACTCAACATTTTTTTTTATTTAATTTGATCTTCTAATTTTTAAAATCTATTCTATTTGATTTTATTGTCTAAATTAATATGTGTGATCATGTCATCTAGAGTTAATTTTACGGTTTAAATATGTGTTTTGTGACTATTTAAAATCATTAATAAGTTGTTTTAAATAGTTACAAAGTGTGGATTTTTAACATGGTTAATCCAATTTAAATTATATGATCAAATTGAATCGATTTAAAAAATTAGAGTAATAAATTATTTAAATTTTCAAAATATTTACTTGTTATAAATATAGTAATAATAATATAACAAAAAAATACTTATGAAATGAGAACATTGCAATGAAGAGACCAATAAAAGGCCAAATATCCACATCGGGTATATACATTTTCCCTCTCTTCACCCTCTCAGTCTCAACGAACTTTCAATTTCTGAGAAGCATGTGCCAAATCAGTGTAAGGGTTCTGTTCCTTCACTTCACCGTTTTCCTCACAATTTTCCATTACTGAGTTTTCCACTTCACACTGTAATCAATTTGCTGCTGTTTCTTTCCATCATCCTTAATTTTTGTTTTTGCATTTCTTCTTTCTTATTATTATTTTATCCTCACTCTTTCCTTTTTCTGTTTCACCAGTGCTTCAATGGAAAAGATTGATGAGTCTCTCAACAAAGACAAAGATAGAGATCATCGCATAGGACAAGGATGCACCACCTTGGTTAAGAAAAAATTAAAAAAACTGCATTTTCTATCTCCATTATTTACACTTCTGTTCTTTTTTTCATGCATTGTAAATTTTGCTGCCATTTTTTTAATCATTTTTGTGTTTCATTTGTTCCTCTTTTTTTTTTTAATTTATCCATACTCTTGTTTTTTCTTTTGTTTTGTTTCTGTTTCACCAGTGACTCAATGGAAAAGACTGACCCCTCTCTCAATAAAGACGAAGGGATTGCACAGGATGCAGATGCACCACTGAGGTGAATTTGAATGTTTTTACTTGTGTGTGTGATAGCTTATAAAAAAGGTTTTGTCTATGAAAATTGATAGAACATCAATTGATAAAAGTAATAAAAATAAAATATAATGTTTGAACACTGAAATCACACACAAATGCGGCAATATACTTTCTATTTTTATTGTATTTGTATCCATTACTCATATTCCTCACTCATGTTCCGTACAACATTGCTATATCATTTTAGTTTTTTCATTTTTATTTTATCCTTACTCATGTTCCTTCACAATTTTTTGCATGAAATTATAGGGAAATGGAACAAGAGCTGACCTTCCATCTAGATCCATGGTCTCCAACTATTAATGGATACTTGGAGGCTGTGGTGATTAACAAGAAACGGAAGAAAAATGAAGAAGACATAGTGAATTCGACAAAACAGCATAAAAAAAATTAGCTGTAGATATAGTATGTTAATACTGTTTTTCTTTTCAATAACCATACAAGTGAAGGGTAGCTAGAAGGCAATATCGTTTACTATTTCTAGAGCATGGTCATATCATATATGCTCTTTTTGGATTTATGTTCTTAAACTTTTGTCTTCCAATTATTGGTCTTCCTGAAATTGAAAAAATATAAAACGTGGACAGTTTACTTGTGCTATTCAGATGGCAATTTACTTGTGCAATTAATGTGTATGTTTATTGTACATAGTACTAAAACAGTTTGGTACGTACACATTTTTTTATTATTTTAAAACTGTTTAATTTGTTCAATTAATGTATATATTTGATTTTTTTAATTTTACTATTAAATATTTTAAATCTGGTGTTGTGTTACAATATAAAGACGTACAACTGTATTCAATTAATATTAAATATTTGATTAAGGTTCTTGTGACTTAAAATTACGAGCCAAATCAGCCATTGCTCCAAGTGTTTGCAACTTGATTGTTAGCTTATATAATAACTAGCTACCTGGCATGAGAGATAAATATACTAGTAAGAGAGGTCATTCCAATTTCCACTTATGCTTGAAACATCTGTATGATTTTAAACCAGTACATCAATATTTTTCGGCTGAATACCGAATTAGTCACAATTTCTTTTCCTTGATTAATCGGATGATGAACACACACACAAAAAAAAAAACAGCATATCATTTGATGCAATTGTTGAATAGGGGGAGCCAATATATGAGAAGCTACTACATGGGAAAAAAGGTCTATACTCTATACCAAGTTTGAATTCCATGTAAAAGGGTGCTTCCAATTAAGTGGTTGGGGTCAATGCACCAGAAAAATCATGCATGATTGGATAAGATAAGGTTGAGGTTGCTGTCAAACAATTGGAGGACCAATATACTTGATAGTGTAAAAATATACATACACTGATCTAAACATGCAAATAAATTTAAATAGCATATTTAGATCAAACAGCGGAAATTAAAAGGAATTACAAGCGTACCTCCAGCCATTGCAAATCGAACGGGAAGCGGCTCACACACGAACCTGAAAGACAGTTTTGTTCTTCCAGACCCTTACTCACTCTGAATAGATGGTGTATTTTTTCTGAATAGAGAAGTGAGTTTGGTGATACAAAACTGAGAGCACCCCATCCTATTTATAGAGTCTGTCCATCACAGAGCTCTCTCAACTTGTTATCAGAACGTGAGATAGGAAGTTATCAGACGTGAGATAAGAAGTTATCAGTACGTGAGATGATGGGTACGTGATTTGTTACTGAAGGTGGTTGCAAATATATTTTGCAAAGATATGGGATGAATGTGGATGGAAAATGGACCAGATTCAGAAGTAACAAATTTTTCCAAAATAATAAAATATAAAGGAATGTGCAACGTGCACATAACGTGGGTCTCTAACATTCTCCCACTTGGTCCATTTAACTCAACATCAACCATAACAAGAAACATAATATATGAGTCATGGCGATAGGTCCTCTGATGATGAGTAGTATCTTCCATGTACCACAATATATCAAGTCTCTCAACACTAGCTCTCAACTTAATGAATAAACCATATGTTTATTCTATATCTAAACCGAATGATTTTTCTCGAAATAAATAAATATGTGCACAAAACGATATGAGAAAATATCTAACTGAATAAGAGTTTCATTGAAAATAACAAATGTACGTACAATGAAATTACATCATGGAACCAAGTCCCATTCGTACTACATGATCCTTAAAATTCTTTGGTGGCATGCCTTTAGTTAAAGGATCAGCAATCATTAACTCAGTGTTGACGTGTTCAATGACCACTTTCTTTTCTTTAACACGTTCTCTTATGGCTAAGTACTTGATGTCGATGTGCTTACTTCGACTTCCACTTTTGTTATTTTTAGCCATAAACACCGCAGCAAAGTTGTCACAATACAACTTTAATGGCCTAGAAATAGAGTCCACAACTCTAAGGCCAGATATGAAACTCTTCAACCATACACCATGCGAGGTAGCCTCAAAACAAGAAACGAACTCAGCCTCCATAGTGGAAGTAGCAGTCAAGGTTTGTTTGGCACTTCTCCAAGATACAGCTCCACTGGCTAACATAAAAATATAACCAGATGTTGATCTTCGTGAATCAACGCAACCAGCAAAGTCTGAGTCGGAGTAGCCAATCACTTCCAGACAATCAGTTTGTCTGTACATGAGCATGTAATCTTTTGTTCCTTGAAGATATCTCATCACTTTCTTTGCAGCTTTCCAGTGGTCAATACCTGGATTACTTTGATATCTTCCCAAAACTCCAACAGCGAATGCAATATCAGGTCTAGTGCAAACCTGAGCATACATAAGGCTTCCGACTGCTGAAGCATATGGAATATTTTTCATGTGTTCTCGCTCAAAATCATTTTTGGGGCATTGACTCAAAGCAAGTTTGTCACCCTTCACAATGGGAGCTACACTTGGTGAACAATCTTTCATATTAAATCTCTCTAAAACTTTGTTGATATAGGTTTCTTGAGACAAGCCTAAAATGCCTCGAGATCTTTCTCTATGGATCTTTATGCCTATGACATAAGATGCCTCTCCCATATCCTTCATATCAAAGTTCTTTGAGAGAAATTGTTTCACCTCATATAGCATACCCTTATCATTAGTCGCAAGCAGAATGTCATCTACGTATAATACAAGGAAACAAATCTTACTCCCACTAACCTTCTGGTATATACAGTGATCCATGACATTCTCTTCAAAGCTAAATGAAGAAATGACCTCATGAAATTTTAAATACCATTGGCGGGAGGCTTGTTTCAATCCATAGATGGACTTATTAAGCTTGCAGACTAAGTGCTCACCAACACTAGATAAGAATCCCTCAGGTTGTTTCATGTAAACCTCTTCTTCTAGATCACCATTCAGGAACGCCGTTTTCACATCCATTTGATGCAGCTCAAGATCAAAATGAGCTACTGATGCCAGAATTACTCGAAGAGAGTCTTTCTTAGATACAGGGGAAAAGGTCTCTCTGTAATCGATTCCTTCTCTTTGAGTGAATCCTTTAGCAACAAGTCTTGCCTTATGTCTCTCAATGTTGCCTTCTGAGTCTTTCTTTGTTTTGAAGACCCATCTACATCCGATGGCTTTTACACCAACAGGCAACTCAACGAGATCCCAAACTTGGTTAGATGCCATAGAATCCATCTCATCCCTCATAGCATTATACCACAAATTTGATTCCTTAGAACTCATGGCTTGTGAAAACGTCTCAGGATCATTTTCGGCTCCAATGTTGTAGTCTGATTCTTGTAGGTACACTACATAATCACTAGGAATTGCTGTCCTTTTTATTCTAGTAGATCTTCTTAATGTTGTTTGGTCATCTTGCTGAGGAACTTGTTCAACTGGTTCTTCACCAGTTTGTTCAATATCATCATGTTGTTCCTCACAAACAACTCGATCTACATGATCACTTTCAACAGCTTGTGGAACTTCAATCACTGGTTGTCTAACACCCATTTTAACTTGAGGGGTGGGAATGACTACCAACCTATTACTTGTCCCAGAAGGTTCAGCTTCACAGTGATCCCTTTCAGAAGAAATGTTCTGAAATTGATCACTCCCACTGATCAAGTCATTTTCAAGAAACTTTGCATTCCTTGATTCCACAATCCTAGTGTTGTGGGATGGACAATAGAACCTATACCCTTTAGACCTTTCAGCATATCCAATGAAATACCCAGTAATAGTCTTAGGGTCTAGTTTCTTCTCTTGTGGATTATAGATTCTTACTTCAGACGGGCATCCCCAAACGCGTATATGTCGCAAACTTGGTTTCCAACCCTTGAATAATTCAAAAGGTGTCTTTGAGACAGCCTTGGTTGGAACTCGGTTTAATATATACGCAGCCGTCTTAAGAGCATCAATCCACAAAAATTGAGGAAGCTTTACATTACTCCTCATGTTTCTCACCATGTCTAATAAGGTTTGATTTCTTCGTTCTGCCACACCATTCTGATCCGGAGAACCAGGCATAGTGTATTGGGCAACAATCCCATGTTCTTGAAGAAATTTCGCAAATGAACCTGGTGCTTGTCCATCCTCTGTGTATCTACCATAGTACTCCCCACCTCTATCTGATCTCACGATCTTAATTTGTTTTCCACATTGTTTCTCAACTTCAGCCTTAAAAACTTTAAAGGCATCTAAAGCTTCATTCTTAGAATGAAGTAAGTAGAGATACATATATCGTGAATAATCATCTATAAAGGTTATGAAGTATTTCGGACTATTTGCATCCATGTCTGGACAACATATGTCTGTATGTATGATTTCTAATAAATTAGAACTCCTCTTTGCACCCTTTTTAGACTTGTTAGTTTGCTTACCCTTAATGCAATCTACACAAGTCTCAAAATCAGCGAAATCCAAAGTACTAAGTACTCCTTCATTTACTAATCGCTTGATTCTTTCAATAGAGATATGTCCTAATCTCCGGTGCCACAACATAGAGGATTCTTCATTCACAATACATCGTTTTAACCCAACAGAAACATGCATAGAAGTAGCGTCATTTTGCAATTCAATCGAATAAAGACCATCAACCAATTGACCACAACCAATAATTTCAGATTTATTTAGTAAATTAAAACCAAAGTCTGTAAAATTAAAATAAAATCCCAAAGGTGCAGGTTTAGAAACAGAAATTAAGTTTTTACAGAAACTAGGAACATAAAAAACTTTCTCCAAATGTAATTTAAAGCCACTACTTAAGACTAAGACGCACGTTCCAATGGCCTCTACATGTGAGCTCATCCTACTCCCTGAGTAGATGCACTGCTCACTTCCCACTGGCTTCCTTAGGCTTTCCATACCCTGCAAGGTATTAGAAACATGGATTGTAGAACCAGAGTCAATCCACCATGTATTATGATTCACATTAATCATATTAGATTCATAACAAACAAAGGCAAATGGTGTACCTTTCTTCTCAAACCAACTTTTAAATTTGGGGCAGTCCTTCTTCATGTGTCCTTTCTTTTTACAGAAGAAACACTTTGACTCCTTTTTAATTGTTGGTTGAGTCGGAATCTTTCCTTTATTGGTGCCTACAGACTTCTTCCTATCCTTTCCAGAATTAGAAGTAGTCAAATTTACCTTCTCACCCTCTTCCATTATCAATCTCTCATCTTCTTGAACACACATGGTCATCAATTCATTAATAGACCATTTATCCTTATGTGTGTTGTAGGAGATTTTGAAGGGTGTATACTGTTGAGGTAGGGTGCACAAAATGAAATGTACCAGGAAGGATTCAGACATGGTAACTTCCAAGGTTTTCAACTGAGCCACTATGTCCCTTAAGCGCATGATATGTTCACGCACACCTCTCGTTCCAGTAAGCTTAATGGAAGAGAATTGCATAATGAGTGTGCTAGCAAGTGACTTCTCAGAGGTTGTAAACTGTTCATCAATGGCTTTCAACAGATCTCTGACCTTATCATACTGGTCAACTGAACCCCGGATACTAGCGGATATGTTGGTTTTTATGAACATAACGGAGAGACGATTAGATCTCTCCCACTTTTCATAAAGATCAACAGCATCAGGTTCGCTAGTTTCAGTAATAGCCGGTGGCTCATCCTTCCTTATAGCATAGTCAATATCCATCCAGCCCAAATGAAGGAGAACTCTTTCCTTCCAAACCTTATAATTATCACCTTTCAAAATGGGAAGGTCACAAGAAATATTCATAGATTGTGAAACTGCAAACAAACACACATGCTCATTAAGAAAATTTGAGACTAAACAAATGTCATGTTTTGCCAATGCAAATCATGTCTCAATATATGAATCTAGTGACACAAAACTTGCCTGTGGGCTAAAGTCCTACTCAATTAGATTCATCATGCAACTTTATGATAAAACTATTAAATCATGTTCTTTTCCTTAATTCCTGTGGGTAAATTAAGAAATATAATTTAATATTTTATCCTAATTAATCATACAAATATAACAAAATTCCTGTGGGTAGATTTCATCACATTACATATGATTAATCACAATTAATATTTCTAATGTGATTATAAATTTAGTATATAATTTTACTCAATTAAAGATGCTGTGGCTATTCTCTAATTTAATAAAATTATATTAATCACTTAACATTTAAAAATAAACCTTGCATAAACATACTTAATAATGCAAATGTGCTCAATATTGAATCATAAAAATTACATGTATACCAATTCAAAATAACATTGCACGTATATTCATTCAACATGTAATAAACTTTAAAGGATTAAATCCAATGCATACCAGTATTTAACATAATATTGCATGTTCAACATAACTTAAGAGACAAACAATTTTTAAACAGCCTGTGCATAAATGATTTATCCTTCAGAAGTTATAAATACACGTGAACTGCAGTTAATAAACAATTAAATTGCAGTAGCTTAGCGGCAAAGGGAGTCCTTTCATGCTTGTAGGGTGAGGGTTCGAAACCAGCATAAGGCGTTTTTGTTTCATTTATACTTCCTTTTAATTAATTAAAACGAAAACAAACAACAAGGGCAGCAACGAGATTCAAACCAGTGGTAAAAAAAAATAAAAAATATTATTACCTCAATTTCGAAAAACCCACACATTATATACATTTTAGACACCCAAAAATACGTTCTAAATCATAGAAAAATTAGAAAACTCACATCATTCCTAATTTTGATGTTATTTTGAATTAAGGAGGCTTAAAACATAACACTCATATACTCAGAAAATAAACTCCACATAGGAACGACCCAATAAGCAAGACAGAGGTACAAATAGGCTCTGATACCAAATGTAAAAATATACATACACTGATCTAAACATGCAAATAAATTTAAATAGCATATTTAGATCAAACAGCGGAAATTAAAAGGAATTACAAACGTACCTCCAGCCATTGCAAATCGAACGGGAAGCGGCTCACACACGAACCTGAAAGACAGTTTTGTTCTTCCAGACCCTTACTCACTCTGAATAGATGGTGTATTTTTTCTGAATAGAGAAGTGAGTTTGGTGATACAAAACTGAGAGCACCCCATCCTATTTATAGAGTCTGTCCATCACAGAGCTCTCTCAACTTGTTATCAGAACGTGAGATAGGAAGTTATCAGACGTGAGATAAGAAGTTATCAATACGTGAGATGATGGGTACGTGATTTGTTACTGAAGGTGGTTGCAAATATATTTTGCAAAGATATGGGATGAATGTGGATGGAAAATGGACCAGATTCAGAAGTAACAAATTTTTCAAAAATAATAAAATATAAAGGAATGTGCAACGTGCACATAACGTGGATCTCTAACAGATAGACCATCACACACTTTCTGTTCTTATTGCACTTTGTAATCTTGGAGTCAATCCCCAAGCACTTGCTTGCTGCTGTTGTCAAGGAACTAAGAAAAGAGAGGCCCTCATGCATAAGAATTGATTAGTTTTCTTATTTCATTTTTATGTACATTTAACAATTACATTACCATTGTACATCACGTGATGCTAGCAAAGCATTATAAGGATGTGGAAATAATAGACAATCAGAAATCTAATTCAGCAAAGCCTCAGCTAAATCTAGTTGTAGTGATTTGCTGTCACTGATTATAAGTGTTGCTTGAGCTGAATCATATGGCATCAAATTCTTGTGCTGCATTTCTTCACCAAAATTGACAGTGTTAAGTGCTACACTATGCCTTTTCAATTTTCTCCCAATCATCTCCTACATTTTCTTCTCATGCTTAACAAAACTAAAAAACATCAATGAGATAAATTAGAGGGAAAATAGTCCTAATAAAGAAACAATTTCAATAATGCAGAAGAGACAACTATTCTCACCTTCCAGCAAAGACAATAATACTTTGCTGCTGCTTCTAATTCTGCTGATGCTGAAGGTCCAATTGTGCTACCTAAATGCCAACAACTACTTCATCTCACCATGCACCTATTTTTAATCCTAATATAGGAAACGAAAAACAGGAAATGTAAATCAACTCTTACATGAACCGAAGAATCCTACGATAAAATAAAATGTCAGATAATGCCCTGCATACTTGTCGCATCTGTAGTTCATCAATTATAGAAATAAGTCTCATGAAACATCAGTTGCAAAGATAGGCACCCCTATAGCACAGATTACGCACATCCTATAACAAATGCATTAAAAGTTGTTTCTAATATTTAATATACGGCCACTTTTTTCAACATAAAAGTTACTGTAGCACTATGATAAGTATCAAAGTGCTTATTAGGGATTACTATAACATAAAAGTTACCCTGTATTTGTTGCACGCTTAAAGAGATGACACTATACTAGAAAATAATTGAGAGCGAGCACAAATCTCATATTGTTACAAAAGTTCTAAAGTCAATACCTGGAGTAAAACATTTACGATGATAATAACAATAATATTGTTTATATAAACGTTTTACTTTTATAAAAAAAATGTTTATTTTAATGCATCTTTTAATGATAAAATTCTTCATATACCCTGTAATATAAAGTGAAGAATTCAATGTGTTTAATACATTGATTTTCTACATTATAATAATATAAAACAATACAACCATTCGTTTTATTTTCCATCCCTATAAAATTATTGAGAATATTTGTGAATTTATTTTATAAAACTTTGTTATTGTGTACCCATTCAAAATAATAAAAGTATTGGTTTTTAAAAGAATTTAATTATAATACATTATTAGTGTAACTTTTTTATATTATCAACTTATAAATTACCCTAAATATAATTTTTTAAATAATTACAACAAAAGTCAACCATTTTTCAGCTATGTAACAGTTTATGATTGAATGTTATGTTTTAAATAATTGAACCAGGTTTTATTTCAATTTCTTTTTAAAAACATATTAAACACTTTTAAAAAATTACATATTAATATTTTTCATACTTTTTTTTCCATCTTCACAACATCTGTCCTAAATCTACTTCAATAAAGAATCAATCAGGTCATGTTAGATCAATGAATAAAATTATCACTATAAATACACTATCCTTTTTTCCTCCCATTAAATCACGGGTATTCAGGAGTCACTTTTTGAACAAAGTATTTAGGTCACATAAATAGAAGAATAGAGGAAAACATTCTACTTACTTTTTTATATAATTTATCTTTTATTAAAATTAAAATATATTAATTCCTCAAAAAATTAAAGTGTATTACCATGTTGACCTATTATTTCATTTTAGATTTTATTTTTTATGCATTATCAACATAAAAAAATTTACGCAATTCACCAATAAAATATTTCAATAGATATTATTTTAAAAAAAATTATTATAAAAATTAACAAATTATCTTAGATAATAATTTATGATTAACTAACCATATAAAAGTGTATAAACTAGTATTTAGTTTTTATTTTATGTCCTTTCAAAAACATCAAACAAAGAATCAAAAGCACATATTATTAGAGAGTTAAGTACCATTGTAATTTTGTGTAGACCGTACTAGTGTTGTTGTTTCTATTGTTAGAGAATAATACATTAATTTGGCGTTATGACAACTAGGTTATGTTTGAATTAAGGAATTAAGTACACCATAAAAAGAAAAGAGAAGTCCTCGTTGGTGTTTGTAAGAGCATATAAATAACATAGTCCTCCTCCTTTGTTTTTCCACATCACATCGCAGAGAGAGAGAGAGATCCATCGATCAATTAATTTCCAATGGCCGATCAGCTCACCGACGAACAGATCTCTGAGTTCAAGGAAGCCTTTAGCCTCTTCGACAAGGACGGCGATGGTCTCTTTTCTCGGATCCCTTTTCTCTCTCTGGCCCTCTTATCATTAGATCTCATTCCAATCTCGTTTTTCTTTCTTACCCTTTTGATTATTTTGTTGAAATTTTTAATCTTTTCCTCATTGGGTGTCTTCTCCTTTCATTTTTTGCTCCTTGATGTTTGTGGGTGTGTGTATGAATGAATTGGATTTGCATTCTCGCTGAAATATCCAACCTTTTTCCCGTTTTGCCCTTCGCTAATGTTGCTTGTGATGTGATAATTTTTCCTGTTCTAGGATTGTGGGGTTGGTTGGGGTGAATGTTTTCAACTGTGAATCCGGATTTGATTTGTGGGTGTTTGATTTCTCGATCAGAAATTCGGAATTGTTTGTGGATGTGACATGTGGTGCTACATGTTTGGATTTGTAAATAACTTAATAGGATGGAAAAATATAAACTTCCACCCCCGCCCCCCCCCCCCTCCCCATTTTGAGGTGGATTTAGGTAGGAAGAGATAGTGATAATGATGTGATGGGAAAGAAAGAGATAGGAAGAAAATGGATTGGAAATATGAGAATGTATGTTTATATAATTACTCATGTAGGATTGGCCCCCTTTACGTTTATTGACTGCATTTTTGTTAATTTTGAAGATATATCTGAGAATGAAATAAGAATTGCATGGTATGTGAATCTCTTATCAGAATAAGAAAGTGGGATTTATGATTGATTATTGTTGAGCTGTGCTGTGGTTTATAATGAATGTAAAGGATTTTTTACCCCCATAGTACTGGATTTGTGAGTCTTGTATCGTCATGATACATTTATAGATTTATGAAATTGTAGGCAAAAGATCAAATTAACCTGGAATATTATGGATACCACTCCCCATGTGCACATTCCTGTCATTAGTGTTGATGTGTTTGAAGCTCTTGAACGAAACTTGGGAATATGATTTGAGCAGAAAACCAAAATTTTAGATCTAAGTGTTCATCTTATAACGTGTTTGGTTGCATGTTGTTGATGTGTTTTTCCAACCTGAAGCTAACTAAATTGACATAATATTTTGCTTTGTGATGAGTTTCCTAACATGCACTTGATTGATTCTTAAATTGGATCATGCATTTCCTTGTGAGGCTGAATTTCTTGTTTGTGTTTAACCTTTTTTCTTTTGTTTCCAAATGATACAGGTTGTATTACCACCAAGGAACTTGGGACTGTGATGCGGTCGCTTGGGCAGAACCCAACTGAGGCTGAGCTGCAGGACATGATAAATGAGGTTGATGCTGATGGGAATGGTACCATTGATTTCCCAGAATTCCTCAATCTCATGGCGCGCAAGATGAAAGACACTGATTCAGAGGAAGAGCTGAAGGAGGCTTTCCGTGTGTTTGACAAGGATCAGAATGGTTTCATCTCTGCAGCAGAGCTCCGCCACGTAATGACCAATCTCGGTGAGAAGCTGACTGATGAGGAAGTCGATGAGATGATTCGTGAGGCTGACGTTGATGGTGATGGGCAGATCAACTACGAGGAGTTTGTCAAAGTCATGATGGCCAAGTGAGGACCAATCAACCATAACAAAAACATTTGAAAGCACATGAACAGAAAAGGGACAGGGCAGATAAGTTTTGATGAAAATTCTATTTTCATTAGGACAATCTTCATTTGGGGTCATTAGTTTTTGTTGGTCGGATTTGTGTTTGCTTTTATTTATTGGTATTGCTCATTAGTATTTTCTACTTGTTTGCTCTGTCCCTTGTTTTAGTAGCTTGGATTAGCTGTGTCTCACCATGCATTTGTACTTCACTTTTCATGTTTTTTGGGTTACTACTATGAAACTGGAACAATTGGTTGCAATTAGTGCTTTTACATATGGGTGACTTATACTGTTAAAACCGTCTTTATGCTATTATATGATTGTTTCTGTGATCATTTTGCATTTCTCGACTTCAATCCAATAATGATTTAGTTAATAACAACATTGCAACGGTCTAGATCAAGAGTGCTGTGTTCAATTTGTCAACGCCTTTAGCAAAATAAAAAGTGATTTTACTAATAATTAAAGAAATATGCACAGCCTTGCCAACTTGTTTATGATCTCGTTTTCGATAACAATGTACTTAAAATGCAAACATCAAACTAATGCACGTCGCATGAACGTGCCTTTGGAACCCAAATAAAAAGACATAGGATCAAGAAAATCGAAGCTAACCCCAAACTTGTTTACTTAGCAATTATGTTAAGATAATGAAACATTATATTATTTATTGTTACATTAAATGGTTCTACGTGGGACATTGATGCCGCACAATCCAACCTGAGCACGAAAGATTTTCCCTTACTGATGGCACGAGATTAATTTCTTTCAGAATGAGGCATTGTGCTAGCAGCAGAAAATCCAAATCCAAATCTAAATCCAAATCCAAATTCACTGTGAAAGCACAAGCAAAGTCAAAATCACTGCGCCAATTCGTAACATGTGGGTGCTTTTGAAGATGCACAATGCCAGAACCACCATCGTGGAGGCACCAACTTCCTCCTTTTCTTTGGTATATGTCTTATCCAAGATGCGATGTGATAAAAAGAAATCAATTAAAAAAAATATGTATTTGGGTGATGAATGAGGCATTACTCTTTTCACTTTTGCCTTGACAATTTGGTTGTCAAAAGCCATCCATTTTTTTTATATTACTTAAATCAATGATTTAAATGTTTGGAGGATTCCTCCACTCATGTTTTGGATAATATTTTTTTGGGTTAAATATATTTTTGTCCAATGAAAATACATTGGATTAATTTGAATTTAATTCTTTAAAGAAAAAAATACATTTAATCTCCAGAATTTTAGAAATATCAAATTTTAGTCTTTTTCTTAATTATGTTTGCTTCTTCTATAGTTAGATGTGACCACGTGGTCGTCCTAGGCAGTGGTTTGAAGTAATTTGACATTCCATGTAACTAATTAGAAAAATTAAAAACAAAATTAAGTTAACCAATTAAAAAATTAAAAACATAATTAAGTTAACCAATTAAAAACATAATTACATAAAGTAAAAAAAAAAGAAGAAAAAAAGTAATAGATGATTGGAGAAGATAATGTTCCTTTGACGGATGTCGTCACTATTCTGAGTTGATGTAATTGGTTAAGATCAAGATCCTCATTGAATCCCCTCATCACATTGTCTCCTACCTCTTAAGATAGTTAAGAAAAGGACTAAAATCTAATATTTCTAAAATTTTGGAATAAAATGCAAAGGAAATTAAAGGGAAAAAACAAATTTGTTAAATTTTGAAGGAAAAAACATATTTAACCCTATTTTTTTATTTCAGCTTTTTTTATAGAGATAAAGTGTTTGAAAAATAATTAGTGCGTTTAGGGCATCAGCTAAAATTTGATAAAAGGTTTTTTCATTGAAAAAATAAGTTGTTTTCGTTATCTAAAAATTTGTTAAAAAAATACATTGAAAAAATAAGTTGCTTTCATATAGCTAAAAATTTGAAATTTGTGATTATTTCTCAACAACCTTTTTTCTCCTAAAAACATTATTCTTTAGTTATTCCCAAATTTCCCAACAACTTTTTTCCAATAACCTTCTACTTTTTTTCTAATTTATTATGTGAAAGCTGATTTTTGACAACAAACTTATACAAATAAAAATCAATTCTAATTATAATCAATTATACATGTAATTGATTATTGAAATAACTTCTGCATCTGTACCAAACACCCTCATGAGAGGACCTTTGAATAATTTATCCCACGGAAATGACTTTGTTAACATCTGTTTTCGGGATTTTGATCTTCAACAGTTTTTAGAGAAACTGGATGAATCTTACGAATCCAATGATTTTATTTTATTATGCAATAAATTAATATTTAAAATTAAATTTTATTAACTTTAATAATGACTTGATTTGCAACTGTAGGTGCAGTTTATTTTGAAACTCTTGAAGTCTAAATGATCCAGATCCTTGTTTCATGTTTCAGATGTCCAATTTGTCGTGATTTGTTAACTTGGATAAGTGATAGCATCCTTAAAAAGAAAAGGAATCTTCAGTACATGGTATTGTACATTTGTACTACTGTATTGGCACAGTTGTCATGTTATAAATAGTAACATGCTGTACCTTATGGTACGGCCTAACCTGCTTACCATATTGTGGCATCTTCATTTTTGCAACTTTGGGATTTTGCATGTGGCTCAGGATGGTTAGTGTTTGGTTCCCTTCATCTTAATTTTAATTTAAATCTTTCATCTTTTTTTACTTTTACATTCATTTTATTCCTTTAAACCAAATATATCCTTAGCATTAGCATGGTGAAACTTTTTTCACAACCAAACATGGAGAGGAAACAAGCGTGTTTGTTGGCTTTGTTTGGTGTCTGTAAAATATCATGCCGACTCAGGTCTCTTTAGGCATGCATGCAATAGCTACATACTTCAAATATCTCGAATAGATCAAAGCTGCAATCATGGATTTTTAAAAAAGAAAAGCAAGTAGGCAGAGTAAAGTGTGCAAACTAAAGGAATCAATTAAGTTAAAAGGAGATAAATCACCAAGAAAAAGAAAAAGAAATGATAAAAATGCAAGGGAAGAGGGAGAAAAGAATAAGGTGGATAGAAGAATCTCAATGATTTTGTTGCACGTAAGGGAGGAACCATATCAATATCTCTTGGGGTGCAGTGCAGATTATTCAAATAATATAAATTTAACAGCATATATACATTAAATTAAAGGACAAGAATATTTTGGATCCATATTTCTCATAATTATAGAAGAAAAATAATAATTCATTCAACAAAAATGTACCAACTTTTTTTCAGTCTAGGAGGTGTTTGTTGATCCCTTAACTTTTTTTTTATATATATAATCATCCTAATTAGAATTTTTAACTCTCTAATAGAACCCAAAATATCCTTGCAAACTTATGCAGATCCCTCATACAACACATAACACACAATTTTGTACCTGATATAAATTTATTGTATATAATGTCACTCTAGAGATAGAAGATATCACATTTATTCATGCCTTCTCCTTTAAACGAAAATGAAAATTGATGTCTTCTTGTGATTATTAAACTTATACTCACTATTTTTACTCTTGGCCTGTAATGATTAGGAGTGTGTTAGATAGGAAGAAAAAAATAGGTGAAAAATATAATAGATAAAAAAAAAGATTAGAGAAATAGAATGAATATAGAGGTATTTGATTTAAAAGAAATAAAAAATAAGAAAAAGAGTAAAAAAGAATTAATTTAATAAAAAAAAAAAACACTATCAAACTCTTGCAATCAATTGTGCTGGAAAGGAAAATCGTTTTTTTTTGTCCACTGCGTGAAAATCGATTGAAGTTCATGGGTCCAATGCATAATCAATTACTATTTTAGAATATCCAAAACCAGTTCTGTATGAAAGTAGATTTTAGCAACTCGAGAGAAATGAAAATCAATTTTATTTTTGAAAAATGACTTTTTATCATATACGCTAATGATAATCGACTAACAACTAAAAATAATCGATCATTTTCTGCAAGAAATGAGTACTATATATTGATCATTTCGGCATAATTTTGTGGAAAAATAAATGTAAATCCCGCACCTTTTTATTTCTCTCCCTCGATTTCTTCAAGAAAAGATGACAATCTACTCTCTATTTCTTCACTTTTTCTCCTCTCTTTCCTTCTTTTCTATGCAACCAAAAAAAGTGTATAAGAATAATGTTTTCCGTAACAAACTATTATTTTATTTTTTTTAAGAGTACACACTATTATTTTATTAGTTAAAATCTATTACTACAAAATTATAAGTGAGTCTCTTTTAAATAAAAAGTGAGATAGAAAATTTTTTAATTTTTAATAAACTTTAACCAATAACACAATGGGTAGAAAGTGTCACTACTCTTTTAACATTTATTTAAGTAAAAAGTGAGACACAATTTTCTAATTTCAAGTTTATTATTTGCTAACCCAACACAAATAATGAAAAGGAAAAACAGGGATCAAAAGTAATTGTGCATTGATTAAAAAAATTAAGTGTAGAAACTAATGTTTTTGCAATATAAGAACCGAACGACTAATTTTTCTTAATGAAAAAATTTACCCCCGACAATATTAAAATCTTGACATTTTACTCATCTATATTTTTATCCCGTACCAGTAGAGTGCAATGAAAAAAGAAAATAAATAATTTGAATTGAAAAAAAAAGATGTGCTTGATTATTTTAAAAAAACATCAAAACTCATTTTTAAAGAATAAACGTCAGAAAAGAAGATAACAAAAAAAACACACAAGAAAACAAGATTTGAAAATGATACAAGTTTTTGGCTTTAAAAACAAAAAAAAAAAAGTTTTGAAAATACACTACAATAAATCTATTTTCATCAAATAATTTCAAAGAATAGAAAACAGCTTTGAAAAACATAAAATAAGCAAGCCAAATTTGTTTCTAAAATTCAATTTTTTCCTTCTCTTTCTCACTTTTTCTTCCACCGAGAGAAAATATATTAATATCCATTTTATTTTTCTCTCTATTTACTTTCTCTATATTTCCTGTCTTTCCATCCAAAGGTACCATTATTTTAAGCTAATAACTTGATATTATAAACAATAATTTGATATTTTGATCCAAAAAACACAATTATAATCAGCACCCCCTTACCACCCTATTGATACTTCAATAATTCAAGAAGGAAAAGAAACAAAAAGTAATTGAAAAAAAAGTGATTGAAAAGCAAAAAGGTTTAATTTATCAATTTGAACAGAAGCCTCAAGCATATATAGACATAAGCCCTTCATATACCACCTGTCAAGGAGTATTATTTAAATTTTCATCTTTACAGACTGAGGCTACCAAAAAGAAAAAAGAAAAAAAAAGGTTTATATAATTGACAAGCGTCACATATTTCACCTCTTGAGTGGTTTGTAAAGGACAACTGTCACATATTTGGACTGGAACCTGTGAGTGAGTCCCAGGGCAACAACAGACTTTAAGGCCAAATTTTTCTCTATGAAGACATGATTTAGCACAACATGTTGGGGCTTTGAAGAGGAACCTATGTCAGATTTCTCCATACCTAGGACAGTAAGATGCAGCTGCGAAGGAACGGCCATCGGCTCTTTTGCAAAATCTTCCTCAGCTGGAAATGCTTGGCCATAGCTGGATTCGGGGGAGGGTGGTGCTTCAAACTCGGACACACCATCAGGGTTTTCTGGCACATAATCCTGCAGAAAACCATAACATTTAAATCGTTAAATGGAAGACAAATCAGCTGAATTTTTCTTTTTGTATTGATAGTCAAGTAAAGCAAAATTGTGAAACAATTTGCTAGTTTTTATTACTCGAATTTCATTCAACAGTCCCACTAATGCCCAGCCCTAAAAGCACAAAAACCTATGAAAATTGGCTTTCCATGAACCAATAGTAGAGTGCAGAAACCAGTGTTTCCCGTCTATGTTCATCCGTTATCTCCACAGATGGCATGCAGAGTGCAGACATGACAAAACAACATAGGATGCATCACTCTTTCCTTGCCCCACCCACCTGGCTACCTGTCCTTAGGGGTGTGCAAAAACCGGTTCGGTAAAAAAATTGAACCGAACTGGTTCTGAATCAATTAAATCGGATTTATATTCAAATAGCCGAATTGGTTTAGAAAATCGGCTCAAAACTGGACTGGTTTTTATAAACGGTTTTGAACCAAACTGGTTTTGAACCAATTTTAAACAGGTTCTAAGAACCACACTGATTTCAAACTGGGTTTTTCAAAAAAAAGGAATCAATTTCAAACTGGGTTTTTCTAATAAAAGGAATTTGATTCCGGCGAAAACCAGTTCGGTTAACTGGACCAATTTTGTATAAAGAATTCAGTTAACCAAACTGGTTTTGTAAAACCGTGCATTTATTTTTTGTTCAAACCAGTTCAGATAAAAACCAGTCCAGTTTCAGTTCGGTTGCAATCCGGTTCAGTCCGAACCGTTGTTTTTTTTTTTTGCACACCCCTACCTGTCCTCGCCCTCCTCGCCACAAATACAACATAAAACAAAGACCTAGAAAAGGGGGAGGGGGAAAGATCTTCGGCATCTGTTGTATGTCAAGTTCATCTTAAAACCCAACTGAAGCATTCACCTTGACACAGAAGAAAAAGACTTCAATGCAGACACACAGTTTAAATATACAGGAGAACAAATTTCATGATGAAAATATGTTCACAAAACGATGTTGTTTTCATAAAGAGAAAGAAACAAATAGGTCAATGCATACATTAACATCAAGAAGATTGCAGACATGTCCCATCTCATCAGCTACATTGGGAAGCTCTGGAGTAAATCTCTCTTCACCATCAACAATGAACCTGTAATGATATATACCTGGTGGAAGGACTATAAGGATTGAGTGATCCTTGCCAGATCGCTGTAATGCCTTCCTGCAAGTAATAAAATTCACTGGTACTAATCTCATTGTAGATCATTTGCAGTTATGATAACTTTTCATGTCAAATACAATTCAGTACTACTGTTACCAAAAAAGGAGTCGTTAAATCTCACCTAGATGTCCAGTTATCCCAAGATCCCTCCACAGCCACATTGTTACCACCATAGTTCCATGTAATCATGACAGGGATCCCTTGCTCAGGAAGTTGATTAACAATACCATGAGACTCATTCTGCCACATTTGATTGAGAAAAGGAGGGCCATTACCTCTTTGTAATGGAGCTAGAGGAACCTGAAAAACACAAGGAAATTCTACATTTATTTGAAGTAATGCCAAATTGCCACTGGTGAGATTTACATGTTTCCTAACCCAGAAAAAAAAAAAATCCCAACTAGAGAGAAATTGAAATTTCAGTAAGCCACACACACACATAAAGAAAGAAAGCTTCATATGTATTGCAGATCATAAAAGATGTTTCAGAATGTATTTACCATTTCCATGGGAGACAGCTAAGTCAATAAGAACATTGTGCACAAGTTATAACCAAAAAACTACACTTTTCAGATAGACAAATTTTAATTCACAAAACTATACATTTCTGCCAAGTGTCAACCTCTTCAATTCATTAGCAAAAATCACTCAAGGTAAAGAAAATTTACAATAGAAAGTATAAGTATAATCACACAACTTAAGTTGAACCATCAACAAGTATATCATGATTTTTCACACAATGCATTCTCAGATCAAACTCTATTAAATATTAATACAAAAAAAATTATCTAGCAACCATGTTATTTAATGGCACATAATAATATTCTCTCTTCCAAATTTATATTCAAAGACAGGCAAATTTAAGGTTTTATTACTTGTTTTCACAAAAAGGAAAAAAAAAAACAAAGTGGAGGGAGGTTGTTTTGATTATTAATGCACATGTATGTCACTAGCCCTTCGTTTACAACCTTGAGAACAGCTCTAACATATTTATTAGCCTAGTCACCAATCCCAGATAGAGGAGCGGAGCGGCATACCACAAAACCACTATAACAAGATTGACTACTATGTTTATTAGTAACAATAACTATGAGTTACTAAAACAGGAATGTCCTCTAATTTTCTGGATTTATAGGAAAATATAATCAAAGTTTCATTGGAGTTGTTAGCAAGGGTAAATAGCTATGGTGCAAAGGTGCCACCAAATAGCTATGGACAGTAATTCATACAAAATAAACTTAAGCATGTCTTGTCTTTTAAGTTTAGCTTAACGTGGAAATATATCAACTCTACACAAGAGACAGAGAGGTGCCTATAGAATAGAACTTCTTCTCCGGGTTCTCCACAAATCAACGACAAAAAAAAGGACATTCAGAACATTAATAGGCATAAAAGAGACATTGGGCAAATATTTACCAAATTCATGGGATTGATATAACATTGGGTAGGAGGGAATAGACGCACAGAAAAATATTGAATGTATATTGTATGCCATGCTTATAGTCTTGTGTAGTACTTTTGAAAGTACACCCTCAACAGCTATTAGAACATAACCACAAAATATCTTGTCTGTAAAATTCCTTTAAGTTACATAATGATGCACTAATAACAATATTCAAAATTATTGCATCAATATTAGCAGGCAGTATCATCTATCCGTATTGCAATATTTCACGTGTTGTTTCTCAAAAAGGAGGGGTAACTCTCCTAAACAGACAGATATAAGTACACGACAATAAAAGTTTCAAAAAGAACAAGCAGGTGTAGCAGTAATCTCCGAGATCCACACCATTCTGCCCTCCATGCCTTCCCCAAACAAGTTTTCAAAATTCAAACCATATGCACTCGATCAAAACCAGCCACATTCCTGTTGGTCACTGTCATGGTTATTGCGTGTTTGGAAGCATATTTCTGCGTCAGTAAAGAAGCTGTGAATTGTAGCTTCCACGTTATTCTACAATTTGACGTAAATTTTTACATCCACGACATGTATCCAAACACAATGTTATTCAATCTGAAACACGTTCGTGACGATCCATGCAGGAAAGAACAAATCCATCAACAACATAATTACCAGATCCGTTCAACAACACATTTCGTTTCAACTTCGACGGCGATAAAAAATAAACTGGGTAAATAATCCACGGTTTCAACAAAAAAAGTAACCCTACCTACACTGCCTCCTAATCTCTCGCTCTCTGTCTCTCATGCACCAGACAATAGTTAGCACGAAACTCACCAACCGAACACAGAAAGCAAAATCAACGAATAACCTAGTTGACCGAACAAAACCAAAATTCCACCCTAGCAAGTAAAATTAAATTCAGCAGCAACGAACAAGCGTGAAGACGAAATAAAATGCAGAAAAATCGAAGAGGAAGCAAGAGACAAATAGGATGTTGTGGAGAAAACCTGAGGACCGAAGAGGATCGGCGATCTGGAGCGGCGAGGGCTCTGCGGCGGGCTATTGGCCATTGAATCGGAGGAGAAGGCGCGAACCGGGGGGCGGGAGTCCGGCGCGTGAGTTCCACGTGCGGCGGGGTCGGCGACGGAGGGATCGGCGGGGCCGGGAATGGATCCATCTTCTCTGCCGTTAGCGTTTCCCATGCGAAAGGCTACTTACGGAAGCAATCGACGGTGCGCGGTGGCAACGTCGTCGTGTTATGAGAGAGAGAGAGAGAGAGAGCAATGCAATGCAATGCACGCTCGCGAGGGATGAGAGAAACGACGGAAGGAGAAATGAGATAGAGAGTAAGAGTAGGGAAGAAGAAGATGAAGAAGGAGAAGGGTTTCGTTGTTGTTTGTTCTTATCAACTTCTCCTGTCTGAGTCTGATCTGACGCTATGTTCTTCTGTTTGGACTTTGGAGAGCGAGAAATTAAAACTCTAAATTTCAGAAGAAAAAAAATGAGAGGAAAAGATGAGCCTTTTAATTTATTTATCTTTTCCACTCTCGCCTCGTCGCGTGTTTTTCCACGCTCTCTCTGCAACGGAAGTACGGATATCTCGCTTACCCTGTTTCTTACCTGCTTCGAATTCAATTTTGATTTGATTTCTTTTTATTTTGTAATTAAATTATTTTAATCAAATTTCATAATAATGGTTACTACTATTTATATAAACCTCGGGTATGTATCCAAAAGTCAAAATCCATACCGTAAATAATTTTAATCACCTGTAACAAAATTCGCAAGTTTGAATAATAAGATACAACGAAAATAATAATGTAAATTGTTGAAGTGGGCTTACAGTTTAGAAATTTATTTATGAGAATGTGATGCTTATTATAAGTTTTTAAAAACATTAAATATTTTAATGTTAAAAAATGATAAACCATATTTTATTTTATTTTACTCATAACGAGATGTAGAAAAGTAAAGAGTTGTAATATTTTTTTTATAAAAACATGATAAATTTATTTTTAATTCAAGTACAATTTTTATTTCTACTATTATTTTTTATTTTGATTTTTTTAACTTTAAAAACTATTCTTAAATTTACTATAATGTATTTTTGAACTTATTCAAAAATAGCATTTCTAATTATAGTATTTTTTACGATATCATTCCAGAAAATGCAGTGATTTATCTAAAGGAGACGTTTAATGAAAGAAAAAAATTTCCACTGGAAATAATAAGTCCTAAAAATTATTATTTCTAGCAATAACTAAAATCTATTTTTTTTATCAAAAATTATTGAAAATATTTATAAGTTTCTTGAAAATAAAAAAATAATATAATATTAACCGAAAACTTCAATTATTTGTCACTTTAAATGATTCAATAATGTGATATTATTATTGTAGTAACAAAAATAAAGTCGGTATTTCACCTCTCTCATGAAAACAATTTTGTAAGAAACAACTTAAAAAACATTTATGGAAATATTATTCTTTTGTGAATGTTACTTAAAAAAACAAATATTAAAAACAAGCATTTCTAACTTTAAATTTTCAAGAAAATAAATATTTCTCTTGTACCTTACGATCAAAATAAATCTTACCACAGAATTTTACTGTGGCTAAGCAGAAATGTGTCATATTTGAGTGAGGTTTTTTTTAAGAAAAAAAAACTTAAAACTCGAGCCATTCTTGATATAAGTTCGATCTTCACGCATGGTTGTTAACTAATAACATTATCAATTGTTAGAAGCACAAGTGGGGTTTCTTTTAATGAATTTTTTAATTGCAGTTTCTGTTTTATCATCAATTTTTAAAATGGTTAGTCGACAAAATGTTAGATTTGTATGAAAAAATAGCTTACGATGTGAGTTTTAAATGGCAGAACGAAGATGTGTACCAATAAAGATGTACACACAAGATCTCTCTCTCATGTGAAGGAATATTATTTCCTCTGGTCTTAGACATGCTTTGATTGGTGTGAAATAAAAAATTAAAAAATTGCGTTTATAGAACCCGTCTTTCCAATTGCGTTTAAATATTCATACTTGATCATATATTTGTGTGGATGGTAATTTTAATCCTCCTTCTTATATTGTTGGGTATTTATATATTCAAACTTACACTCATAATTTATAATTTATTTATGCATAAGGTTAATGATAATAAACTAACATAAAATTAATTAAAATAATTACTACAATTATAGTAAAAATTTATTTTTAAATAATTCAAACATAACATTAAAAATATACATATATAATATTCAAAACAGACAAATATAACATTAGTTTCTCAAAATTTAAGTTATAAATAAACAAAATAAAAAAAGAATCATTCAACCTAAGAATACAATGTATTCTGATTGTTTTAAAAAAATTCTAATTAAAAGTTTAATATTTTTCACTTTCTGAATGATATTATTAAAGATTAAAGACTTAGAATATTAACTATCAAAAAATGTAATTGTTTTCACAAAAAATTATATAATATATATATATATATATATATATATATATATATATATATATATATATATGTTTATGTTTGTGATAAGTGCAGGATACTTATATCCGCGTAAATTTATAAATATATAGTTATTTTATACCCAGTTCCGATATTATAGTTAATTAGCCATTTTACTTGTCGATATTTTTGTGAGTATCTTTAGAATTAGGTATACTTTGTGATTCTTAATTATCACAAATAGATCTCCCAAAAACTTAATCACATCCACATTTTTTTTATTTACACGACTCAACTTCCCATTGACACACATGATAAAAAAAATTCCATAATGAAAAACAAAAGTGGCACAAAAGATAGATAGTTTGAATCTAACTATCTATTTTTTTTATGATAAAAAACGCTTATACTCTGAAAAAAGTTATAATGGTTTGTAACATATTTTTCTCTTCCCCTAATACATACGAAGAGAAGTAAAAAGGTTTAATGGTTTGGTTTGTACCATATTTTTCTTTCATATTCATACCCACAATTTATTCTTTAATTTCTTGTCTTTTTTAAAACTGAGAAAATCTAACGGAATTGATTAAACATAATATATAAATTATTGATGTCCGCGTTGGATTTTCACAAAAAAAAAAAAAAAATCCTAACTGGGAAGAGTCCAAGGCGAAGAGCGTGCAGATTCATTCAATGAACAAGTGAGAGGTGATTCCAAATGGATCACCATCACATTGGACAATTTTAGTTTCGCAATGAAAGAGACCCTTATGCTAAAATTGACTCCTTACCAAATTGTTTTATTAAATACACATATGCCTGTGAAAAAAGTTTCCACATTCATTTTAATCACAAGCACCAGATTCAGTGCTATGAAGACAGATTTCTAAGACCCTTTAACCTATTTTGTCTGCGTTTCAAAGGATCGATTGGAACACCAAGGTGTGCATGATTAAGAACACGCGCAACACTAAAAGAGAACGAGTCCATTGCTTTATATTCTCAATTTATTCTTTTTGATTTTGACATCGACTCATCCTTTACATTAAAGAAAAACATTTACCCTTTTTACAAGCATTTTTACCTTCCCTTTCTCTCTCTCTCTTTTTCTTTCGTGCCCGATAAAAAGTAAGAAATTATTATATTTTAAAAATCAAAAAATAAATAAAGTTATATTTTTTCCCTAACCCTTAAGTTTAACAGAAGAAAAAATATTTGATTAATCTAAATACAACTAAAAAATAAGTAAATTTTTTTTAAAAATTATTTTTATAAAAAAAAACATCGTTAAATCCAATGAAGTAAATACTTGTGTGTCTTGTGTAAATACTTCTACTTAAATAATTCCATAAAATATTATTTTAATTTAATTAAAATAGTATAAAACGGAAGTGCTAGAGGCAATATTTATTTATTAGAAATTAAAAATGCTACTGCTAGAAACTCAGGCATAAATAAATATATAGTCTGAAATATGAATGATAGAAGCTTCCATGAAGAGTGATATTCTACAATTACTACAGGATCATATTGAATTTCCAACATTAGCAATTGACTTGACTGGCTTCTAACAAGCATTTGGAGCATTACCAATAGTCCAATACCAGCTTCGTTGTTCGATCATTATTGGTAATCTCAAAATTAGCTTTTCTCATATTCACCAATAGAATTTTAACTATTTGCTTATATAAGAAATTATTATGTGGTTCCAAATCATCCCTGTGTTTGGTCCGCATAAAAAATCATCTAAATTGGGCAGAAATGACGCAATATCTAAAGTGCGTGCTCAGAAGCACCTAAATGTAGCTTTTCTGTCATTTTTTCATTATGACGTGATTTTACTGTTTAAACGTAAATCTAATATGTGTTTCCAAACACGTTCAAAGACTCTAGTTTCACACTAATTCACGTTCGAGTAAATCAGACGCGCGGCCACACATGCACTATATAATATTGATTAATTTCTATGTGAAATGTTATTAAATTTTTCATAAATTAAAAAATGATTTCATATTACGTAGAAATTCTCTAATTATAATATTAGATTATATAATAATTTATCTTAGAATATTTATAATACATGATTTTTTATCTTAAATTTGTGATTATATAAATTTAAGAATTAAAAAAAAAACCACTCAAATGTTTAAATGGTTAAAATGAGTGTTTATTTTTTTTTTGTTAAATAACACATTTTATTCTTAATCAATTCGCATAAACAATACAACATGCATGCTCTTAGACAATATCTGAGTTAAATTATAATCTTTCCACGCAATTTTCATTCTCGAACTTTCTTAATAACATATTCACGCCAAGCTAACTAATCCTAAATACATTTATTGGTAAAATATCCCAAATGTATTTGTTATTTTTTAAGGAAGAAAATATTAAAGATAAGCTAACATTTTTATCAGTAAATAATTGTTTACGTGGATTTCACTTATAGGATCAGGTTTAAATTATTTATGGAGATTCATGTGAAATTTTTATACAGTGATAAAAATAGTAAAAGGAATGTTTCTCTAATTTTAAAAATAAAGTAAAATAAAATTGGAACAAGAGAGCAAGGGAAGAAGAGGCGCAGCAGTGGGCGCGTGCTGAGGAGAGAGGTGCCGTACGTGGCAAGGAGGACACACGTGTAAGGGGGCCTCTCGTTTGGTTTTGTCCAAAGGGATATGATTGTTACGTGACGTACAAGGAATTTGGATAAGATTCTCTCTCTCCTCTCTCATTCTCTAAAAAATAAAAAATAAAAAGGAATAACAATGCTCCCCAATTACCAAACTCCACTTTCTAAATTAGAACTCGTATAGATAATCTTATTAAAGAGAAGGAGTTTCTCTCCTTTGAAAAAAAAAAAACTATTTCTCATTTAATTATTATGTTCTTGTTTTTAGTTCAGGTGTGATACTTGGTAACACACATAACATTGAACAACTTTACATAGACCAAGAGCATCTCTGATGAAAGCTAACAGATAGAAACTATTTTATACATTTTTAAGCAATATTATTATTGTTTAGCTTTTTTTCTTCTCAGGGCATATATAACATGTGGATGGTTAACAACATTTATACTATAACTCACATATGTTCCAAAAGCACGGAATGATTTGCAAAATTAAGTAAAATACTCAATTTAATAATTTTAAAATGAAAGTGGGTTTTTTTAAAAAAACATTTAAATTTATATGAAATTATAAGATTCAAAAACTAAAATAGATAATTTATCTAATATTATAAATGTTCTAAGGTATTTATATAAAATAAATAATATATATAATAAATTGATGATGATATAAAAAAAAACACCCCCAATTCCCAAAATCTTTTGCAACAGATTACATGTTGGAGAAGTAGAGATCCGGCCCGGCCCGGTCCATTAACACTGAGTGATAAGTAACCGGACCGTGTCGGTGAAATAGACTCCTACTTCACATCCCACTGAGAGCGCAATCGTATCACGCTTTCTTCTATCTTCAGGCAAATCAAATTAAAGTCACAACACCCCCAATTCCCGAAACCCTAACCCTACCTCCTCGCAGCCATGGCTAAGAAACGAAAGCTTCGATCCTCTGACCCCGAACCCACCAAACCCATCGAGCCACAGCAACAGGACCAAGAGCCAGTTGAACTCGACCAACAGCAACAACAACCCAACCCCGAACAAACCCTAGAAGATCCTAACACGATGGCCGTCGACGAACCAAAACAGGAAGAAGAAGAAGAAGACGAAGAACCCCAAAACGCCGAAAGCGAAGAAGAGGAAGAGGAAGCTGAGGAACAACAAGAGGAGCGGCCACCAGAAACCCTAGAAGAGCAACAGGATCCAGAAACCCTGGCGGCTGCAAACCACGCCGAAGTGAACGGCGGCAATGAAGGAAACAACGAAGAAGAGGAAGAGGAGGATCTCACTCTCGAAGAAGAGCCCGTGGAGAAGCTTCTGGAACCGTTCACAAAGGAGCAGCTCCACTCTCTCGTCACGCAGGCCGTGGATATGTTTCCCGAATTCGTCGATAGCGTGCGCCGGCTTGCTGACGTGGACCCTGCGCACAGGAAAATCTTCGTCCATGGCCTTGGCTGGGACGCCACTGCCGATACTCTAACCGCCGTGTTCGGGAAATACGGCGAGATCGAGGATTGCAAGGCCGTCACCGACAAGGTCTCCGGGAAATCAAAGGGTTACGCCTTTATCCTCTTCAAGCACAGGGACGATGCTCGCAAGGCGCTGAAACACCCTCAAAAGAAGATCGGAAACCGCACCACCTCGTGCCAGCTGGCCTCCGCCGGCCCCGTTCCGGCTCCACCGCCGAACGTGACCCCGGTGTCTGAGTACACCCAGAGGAAGATTTTTGTGAGCAATGTGAATGCTGAGATTGATCCTCAGAAGCTGCTTGAATTCTTCAAGCAGTTTGGGGAGGTTGAGGATGGTCCTCTTGGTTTGGATAAGAACACTGGGAAACCTAAGGGTTTTGCGCTTTTTGTGTACAAGTCTGTGGAGAGTGCCAAGAAGGCTTTGGAAGAGCCTCATAAGAACTATGAGGGGCATACTTTGTATTGTCAGAAGGCTGTTGATGGTCCTAAGGGGAGCAAGGGGTATCATCATCAGCAGCATTCTCATCCTCATCACCACCACCACCATCAGCCTCATTACCAGAGGAAGGAGAAGAACAAGTATTCCTCTGGTGGTGGTGGACCATCGCATGGAAGTGGTCATTTGATGGCGCCCTCGGGCTCTGCTGTGGGGGGTTTCAACCCTGGTTTGCCTGCACAGGGGTTGAATCCAGCACTTGGACAGGCGTTGACTGCGTTGATTAACCAGGGAGCTGGATTGGGGCTTGGGAATCTGCTTGGAGGGCTTGGGGGTGCCCCAGTTAACCAGGCGGGACCTCCTGCTCCGTATGCGAATCAGCCTGCTATGGGGTATGGGAACCAGCCAGCAATGCAACCCGGATACCAGAATCCTCAAATGGGACAGGGCAGTGGTGTGAGACCTCATCCTGGTGCTGGTGCTCCTTACATGGGTCATTAGGTGAGTGGCTCGTGAATTGTTGTTTGTTGTTAATCCATATGCTGCCCTATCTTTGAATGCCCCTAGTTGGTAAACAAGGAATTACATGAAGTTGAGGATATTGATGTGTACTAAAATGAGTATTAAAATTAGTTAACCAATTGCATGATTCAATCAGGCTTCTTTCATTCATGGATGAGCCCAAGTGGCATACTAATTGTGTTTGGCTGCATTGAACCTGATGAAATTATGCTTTCCATATTTTGTTTTGCAGTTATAATGTTAATATCTAGTTTGGTAATCTGTTTCTCACGTGCCTTTCTTGTTTTATAAAGATAGTGATGCTACAGTATGGTGACTGCTCAGTCTTAGCTACAGTATGAATAACTATTTATTGTATTTTCTCTGAGCTCCATTTCCATCAAGTTTCTTGATCTGTTCATAGTCTTTGTGTTAGCATTCCAAGGCTTGCATTTAACACTTGTGCCATTTGCTGTCAATATTGGTTTTTTATTGTACAAACAATTACCTTGACTGGGATTGTAGTTCAAATTTGGACAATATAATAACTCTTTGAAAAATCTATTTTGCAGTACCAGAGGTATGGCCTTTTAAGAGTTCATATTTGTATTTGTGTTTCTTCTATAGGCACTTGGTTTTGTGAAATTAGTTTTTTTACTCTATGTATTCACTGTGCAGATACCCTCATAAGATGCATCAATCATTTAGTTTTGGACTCTGCTGATTCTTCTGAAGTACCAGGCACTATTCAAATGCATCTTTTCATTTGTAATTTTAGTTACTATTTGATTAATTAAGAACCAGATTCTGAAACTTGTATTTTTTCCCTTATCTTAGTAGATTTCCCCCCTGACATATTTTTAAAATCTTGTTATACCTCGTATTCCTTTATGGAATATTGAGGAACGGGTGAATTTTGGGGAAGAGAAAACTTTATGATAATAATTTTTTAAGTGTGTTGTGGACCATTATTTTTCCTTATGAACTTCCAATTCTGTTTTATTTAGCTTCCCAAAGCATAACTGACTCGAGTATAAGTTACATGTTTTGCGTGTGTGTCTGGCATTCTGTCTTGGTTTTTGAGGGCTACTACCATCTTTTTCAAAAGTATCATGTTCTTATCCAAAAATGGGTATGTACTTTGGGGATTTGAGGACTACTGTTGTAGTAATTTTTTATGGTTATTGGTAATGACTATTATTTACTTGTTAATTCTGTGTATCATTTGAATATCAATTATTTCTTCTGGATCCCTTTTGCAAACCATTTTTCCTTCCATTTAATTTTTTGGCTGGGAGATTGAAAGTGAAATGAAGTATGATGAGGAACAACATTAAACAAGGTTTATCTTTTGTCATAATTTTCCTTTCCATCATCCTTTCACTCGCTTGTCCCCTCTATATTCAAGGTTCTTGTTCGAGAAAATCATTTTTTCTTTATCCTTTCTGAATGAAAGATTGAACAGTTATTGAAATGAATCGTTATCCCGACTTTGTTCATCTTTTTACTCCGCATTGAAAATAAGCACTCAGTTCTTTGGGTGTAAGTTAGCTTGTTTTCCTAGTTTCTACATGTTTTTGTTTTTTTTTTATTAGTGGAGATGTTATGTTTAACTTTGTTGGCAACTAATCTAGACATGTCATACCATATTATATTTGCTTGAGGGGTTGGCGTGCCAGACACAAAGGTCTTTGCTACCAAACTAGCTTGAATATATATGTTCATAACTTCTGTCATCTGCATCCACTAATGGAGCTTGGGTCTTTCCATTCACTTCTAAGGCAAAGAAATGGCCACACTTGGTGGGAGGGTTGGCTCTCACTATATACAAGTGTACCCTGGTTTGGAGTGAATGTCAGAGAGAAGACCAGATGGGTGCGATGGTGTTATCATCTTTGCAGTTATACATGGGTATGATCTTTTCTTTTGTTATTGTCTGGGAAAGTTAAGTTCGGAAACTTGCCTACTTTTCACTTTCAGAAGCTTTTAATTAATCTCTGAAGATATTCTAATTCTAATATATTAACAAGTTGGGCTTCTGGATTTCGCTTGGGATTTCAATTTGTTTTTTACGTACAATCTTTCTTGGAGAAAGGTCCATTTGATATTGCTGTCTTTGGTGAAAGTTAATATCTGGTAAAGCTGCAAAAGAAGCATTTTATAAAACTCAACATACCAATGTTGCTTTGCCAAATTTTTTTTTGAAAATCTTGTCGAAGACAGTTATCTTTTTTAAGGGTTTATAAAGGCAATACCAAACTGGGCAAAAGCTGTAGTCTAAGAAAGTGTAATGTTTTCTTCATGTTTTTATTTGCGTGAGACTGAAAATGCATAATTTTCTCACAAGGATTAATTTTTTGGATGGCTATTTAACATTCTGGATGTTATAATGAAGATCATACTGATATTGATCACACAGCTTGAGAAGGCAGTTGGCACATGCGTGAACTGCAAACCTGGCTCTCAAACATCAAGAAATTATATATTGGCTTGAGGAAATGGTGATCAAGAAGATTACTGATAATATTCCAAAAGAATACTTAACTTTGCCATGTTACATTTTTGTTGGAGCTTCAATAAATTTGAGCTGGTTGATCTTGGGCGAGGTGTTACATTGATTTAGAAATTTTAGGTTCTTCCAACACTTGACCCCCGAAACTTTTAGTGGAAGAACCTATAGTTAAATAATTACCCCCGTTTTTTGTTTATGTGTTTTGTTTATTTTTTAAAAACTTGTCAACGAAATTGGAAAAGGATAACGGGGTTTAAATTCAATTTTTCTCTATGCTAAAATTTGCTTTTCTCACGACGGATTTACGGTGCTGAGTTTACGTGGACCATATAATTAGACAGAAATGTTTTATGGGTGAGCATGTAACAGTTTCATTTTGAGCTGGTCCAGCGTCCACTATATGTGACTAAAATTTATATACAGGAAGATGCTAGGTATATAGTTGGCAACTGCAGCTTCTGACGTTGTATGCTTGGGTGGTTGGTCATGGTGGACGGCTTAGCATGATAAATGCTTTATATTAGCATAATTCCTACAGGGAATTTTGCTGAATGAGAGTGATAATCAAATTTGCTTATAAAAAAAGAAGCACGTTAGGGATGACAATGAGTAGGGTTTGGATAGGAATCTATAGTATTTTTTTCTTATATCTGTATTTTTTAAAAATACCCGTCTTGTTCCATATCATGTGGGTAGTACTTAATTTTTATTTTCGAAATCGTTGGGTATTTATATACTGAAAATTGCATCTAAATCCTTATTTTAGTTATTATATATAAAGTTAATAAATTAAAAAAATTATTAATTTAAAAATTATGACAAGTAAATTGAAAATTTACTCTTTTAAGTACCTTAAACATAATATTAAAAGTATTCATATATACTTGTGATTTTATATATAAGAAATAATTATTTAATTTATCAAAATCAATATGGTTAAATTAGTTAATTTGTTGTAAATTATAATTATATTTTAATATCATTCATTACATTAAATTGTTTAAGAGATGATTGTTTTTTAAAGATAGTCTTCAACAAATGAGTATACATTGATAGTTAAATAAATACACTAACTTTTACAAGAAAATGAGTTCATATCACTAATAGACCTCTTAGTTAATTACAAGTAAAAAGAAAATTTAATAATAAAGTTGTCTTATGTTTTTATAGTTAGGATTAAGAAAATGTTCTATTTCATTTTATATATAGGAGTGGAGGTAATATTAAAAATAAGTAAACATAAGAATAATTGTTCTAGATTTAAGTCATAAATAAATAAGATTAAAATTATAATCATCTCACACTACAAAAGTTATTAAATATGTATAAATTTACATCACTGATTTGAAGTAATAAATAACAGGAATTAACAGCTCACAATTGGAAGTTAATAACTTTTTCAATAAAATCATAAATTTATATATAAAAATAAATAATAGTTCAATATTTTTATATAAAATTTTAATCAAATTTAACATAATGATGTTGAATTAAGATTTTTTATTCTGTTATATAGATTGTTATTGTTAGTTATAAAATTAAGAAAATATAATTTTTATAGAAAAAATTATGTAAAATGTAAATTATTTACATAAGTATAACATATTTTAATTATATTAATTTATGAAATATATTACATTATTGTGTGAGGCAGGATGGGTAATATAGTACACTTATTTCCGCAAAAAGTGCAGATAAATATTTGTCTTTATCCCTAATCCAAATAAATTGGTAATTATTTTTTCCGTTTGTGAATAGTTTTGAAGATACCTATAAAGTTTAAGTCTATTTTGTCATTCCTAAACAACTTTAATCAAATTCATGTTTGCATCCTCAAGCTGATTTTTCATCTTTTACAAAGTGCATTTATCAAGATCTAGAGTTGACTGACATCAGGGTAGGCATAACCTGGATGAGTTTTATAATATCTTATGTTCGCAGCAAGATGTCCTATATTAGGAGAACACGAGAAAAATTTTGTAAAACAAATAATTTCAATGGTCAAGTAAGTACGTGAGTGAGTTGAAAATGAAATAAAAAGGAAAGATAGAATCTATATTTATTATAGATAATTTATAGTTTGTAGATAATTTTATTACTTATATATAATCTAATAGATTATAGATAATTCATTGATAATAGATAAGTAAGTACCTGCAACTTGATAAAAAAATAATAACATTATCATTAAGATTAAAATATATAAATAGTAGTTAATAACTTGTTGGCCAATAGTCTGATTGTTGAGGGAGATGCACTCCTCCTATGGTGTAAGGACTAACTAGGAGAACTGCGGTCAATTTTATGAACCCCAAACAGTACATAAGGTGACAAAATGGAAAATGAAAATTTTTGGAAGCAAGGGAGGGTAGATTTTGTAAAAAAAAATTATGCAATGGACAGTTTGTAAAATGATATAATTGTCACTAGCTTCTAAAATATCAAAGATGACTATTAATTATTATGAAATTCAATAATCTTAAAATTATTTATTGCATTTTAATTAAACTTAAGGCACAGCTAGTGAGTATTGTAATTGTCTTATTTATATGTTACGGTCTATTAAATCACTTGAAAATTTGTACCTACTACCAGAATTTCATTGGTTTACCTTTTCTTATTTTCTATTATAATTTTGAATAAAATCAAGGAATAAAAAACACCAGCACTTGTTGGCAGTGAAATTTGGTTTGGTTTTTATTCAAAATAAAATACTAACCAAATAAAATCAATATTTTACAATTTGATTAATTTTGGATTTGTAATTTTACTAAAATACTATTTTATTAAAATTTATACACTTTTTTATATTTTAAATTAAGTTACATTAAAAAATGTTAATAACAATTTATAGAATTTATTAATATATTAAATCTTTTATAATAAAAATTTATCAAATTTTCATCTATTTTAAATCAAACATATTACAAATCAAATCAAATTAATCAAGAAAAAAAACCATCCAAATAAATCTAAAAAAATTAATTTTGTTTGATTTTTAATTTTTATTTTAAATCGATTTAAATTTAAATATCTCTATTCTTACGAATGACAAGTGACCTATTCCCTCCACACCACCATCTTGCCAAAAGCTGGCTGGGAGGGTTTCGTTGAAAATCAGCTCAGTGCTACTTAAGGGTGAGTTGACAGAGAAAAGAAAAGAGAAAATGTTTAAGTTTTTAATATAAGTTGACAAATTTAGTTAGCGAACCTATAGTTTTATATCAATAACTTAGCCTAAAGTTGATTTGCAAATAATTTATTTTACTAGTATTGGAGAAATTGAGTTTATAAAATAAACTAACAAGAATAATAATTTTGTATTTTATTTATTTTTTGAATAAGTTAATTACCAACCGAGACTATAACTTTATAATTGCCAATCATATTCATGTATTTAATAACATTTTACACATTTTTTCTGTAAATTCATAGCGTCCGAACGAGCCAACCTCCCAACCTTGCCGGTGGCCTATCGAATTGCTGATATGGATTAGTTCACTTTGTCACTATGACCATTTTCATCCTTCTTATTATCATTATTACATAAATACACTTTTAAATTAATTTTGAAAAGGTTAGAAAAAAATAATTAAAAAACACAGTCGTTAGTTTTCTCAGTGTTGTACTTCAATTGGTATGGGAAGTAGATGGTACTTTTTTATATATTTTTTTTACATTTATTTAGAATTAAAAGCATTCGTACAAATACAATACAAAAATAAATTTCCAACTTGTTCAAAGCGCGTTTGTTTTAGCATTAACTCTTGTCCTCCCTCCCCCCCTCCTCCCATGTATAATGTACCCACAATGAAAAACTGTAAAATAATAAATTAGTTTCAGAAACTCAAAACTAGAAGAAGAAAAAAAAAAACATACACCTAAATCACATTCATTTAAACACAGGTTTTCAATCTTCAGCATAGAACTCAACTGTTTATGTTTTTAATGTACTCCTATATCGTTTACTTTCCTAAACAACATTATCTTTTCTAAAGAAAAATTGTCAAATACTATTAAGTACTACATTAATTATAGGATATTAAAATTGGTGGGGGGACTTTTTGGCTGTTTCCAAATGGCCCAAAGAAACAACCAATTGGGAATGTTGAGTGATGTATGTGATTGATAGTTCTAATATTTTTAGAATTCATTTTCTATATTTGGTGCTTTAGATAGTAGAATAAATAATAAAACCATCTTTACTATATAATCTCTTCGCTCTTAATTCTAGATTTTTTTTAAAAACTAATTCACGTATTTTTTGAAGAGAATTAATTAATTATATTAAATATCTATCAATTATCTATATAATCAAAATTAACTTTTTCTTATCTATCTATCTATTTAATTACTTCTTATTGATATTGGGAGAGAGAATAAATAAAATAAATATGTAGAGAAAATAATTATTGTATTTATCTATTTCTTATGTATATATATATATATATTAAATTAATTAATGTAAATTATATAAAATTAATTATTTATATTGTTATTATTACTATAGTAAGATTTGTTAGCGTAAAATTAGTTACGTTTGTTATTTTTGTTACTAGTTAAGATGATAAATATAATAAAATCATGTAAAATTAATTATTTATCTATTATTTTTATGATAGCGGTTATGATTGTTATCATTTAAATTTAAAATTATTTTCAACGTTATGGGTAAAAATAGTAAAACAAATTAAAAAAATTATTACTTTTAAAGTAAAACATTTAAATTTAAATAATTAAGTAGAGAAAGATTTTTTTTAGCTCATCCTTAAATAAATTTCTGGATGGTCTTATATAAATAGGAGATTCACAAAGTCTAAACCTTGTCCCTCACTCGCCTTTTCATCAGTTACCGTCGCACTTTGTTGGCGTTTGTTAACATAGCTACTGTCTCCAAAGTCCAAGCACACTCACAACAACATTCCATCCCCTCACTGTCCAAAACCCTAATCTTTCACTATTTTTCTGCTGTCACACTGACCCTTTTTAGCACACCCACATGAAATTATCTCCTGTTCAGCTCAGGGTTCTTGTGCTCAATATCACTGATTCAACTGGCAAGTAAAGTTTCAATCTTCTTGTGGTATCTTCAAGTTTTTGGTGAATCTCTGAGTACCCATTAGGTTTATAGTTTAGAGTGTTGTGTTTATTGCCAAGTGAGGTTTAGAGGGGGAAATCTTGGGAGTTGGGTGGATTGGAGAGAGAGAAAAAAGCAGTTATGGTGATTGCTGAGAATGAGATTGGTGAGGATCAGAAGGAGATTGGTGCTCCTAAGTCTCCATGGAAGACTCCTACTGTTGATGGAAAGGGAGGTGATGTGTCTGTGATGATGGGCACTGAGTCTTGGCCACGTCTCTCTGATGCACAGAGACCACCCAAGAATCTTGAGACTGCTGCTGCTGCTGCTTCTGTGACAAGTGCTGGTGAGATTGCTCCTAGACCTCCTTCTATGCAGGTTAGTATGTTCTTTGTTTAGTACCATTGTGATTGTGATATGGAAAATGTAATGCATAGATTCATGGAAATGTAATATGTTCTTGAGTTTGTATCTATGTTTTTGTTGTCTTGTATTTTAACAAAATTTATTTGTTTAGGATGGACATTTGTATCTTGGTATGATTTTCATGATTTAAGCCTGAATATTGCAAGCATGATGCTTTATGCGACAAGGTTCTTCTCTTTTGGTATTGAATATCTTTTCTTGTTTGTGTGTACATCGGTTTGTTTTTCAACAGAAGGTGAATGGTGCTGGAAACGTTAACCCAGTGCATAAGCTGCCACTATCACGCCATCAAAAGCCAGGTGCTAAGCGCAACTCAAATGGTGGACCTCCCTTTCCTGTGCCAATCCCTTATCATCAACCAGTTCCTCCATTTTTTCATCCTATGGTACCGCCTCCGCATGTTGCTGTTCCTGGTTATGCTTTCCCACTTGGTCCAGGACCTTTTCCAGGTGCAGAAAACCCTTTAGTGAAGCCTGTTTCTCAGGCACCCGGACAAGCTTTTGCTCCACCTGCTCATGCTGTTGATGGCAAAAATGTTCAGCCTCTGGTGCGGGGAGATCCAAATGCCTATGTTGGCAATTTTTCTAATGGAAGAACAAATATCCAAGAACAAGGTGACCATCTAAATCATGCTTGGCATCATCAAAGACCTTTTCCTTCCAGAGTAAACATTCCTATGCAACAGGGTTTGGGCCCAAGGCCATTTATACGACCCCCATTTTATGGTCCACCTCCAGGGTACATGGTTGGTCCAAGCTTCCCAGGTAAAATTTCAATTCACAGTCCTCTAATTTATGCACATAGTTGTGCAATTACATAGTCACACACATACATCTATGCTTCCTCTTTGCCCAGGCACTTGTGGATTTCTCAACTTGAATGCTGTGTGAGGATTTTTCTCTAATGTTTTATTTTTTAATTTCTCCATCAGTTAGTTTTATAATCCAATTTTTATCTTTTGGATAGGACCTGCACCCGTTTGGTGTGTCCCCATGCCACCTCCTGGCTCCATTAGAGGACCCCATCCTAGGCACTTTGTCCCATATCCTGTCAACCCCACACCTCAGCCACCGCCTCCAGAAACTGTATCGTTGAGGACTAGTATTGTAAAACAGATAGACTATTATTTTAGGTAAGTAATTTCATTGTTGACCATGGCTTCTATATCATATTTGATCTTAATCTGTTTTTCTTTTTAATCTGACATCTGCTTATCTTTATTGTGAGAATGATGTTTCCAACTTTCAATTGAATGACAATATAATGTTATTATGTATATTTTTATTGCGAAGTGCTGCACTATTAGATTCATAGATGCCAAGCTAATGGGATTGTAGTCAGAGATGATGAAGTGGAACTGATTTGTAGTGTTTGGGCTTTGGATTGTTAAAGCAACACGAACAAGCTAATGAACATTTGAAATTTCTTAGGAATTCCAGCAATAATTTCTGTTGATTCCATTTTCTGTGAAAATAAACAGAAGTAATTCTTATGATAAAGATAATCCATACAACAACTGCTGACTTCAGAGCTCTCTTTTGGCAGTGATGAAAATCTGCAGAATGACCATTACCTTATTTCCTTGATGGATGACCAAGGATGGGTTCCCATATCCACTGTTGCTGATTTTAAAAGGGTATGTGTCCAAAGCATTTTTTTCCTCCCAAATGTATTATAATATTGCAGATTTTTTCTGTTGGTGAGTTCCATGTCAGTCCCTGTTTCTCACTTGCTTTATATGATGTGAATTATCTTGTAGGTCAAGAAGATGAGCACAGACATACCTTTTATCCTTGATGCACTTCAGAGCTCTAATACTGTGGAAGTGCAGGTAATTTTGCTTTTCTTGGTTTAGTTATTTACTATTTACTGCATGCTTGCGGGTGTAGACAGGGCTACGGTTCTCATTGACACTAGAATCTAGTTTGTTGCATAAAATACTTTCCCCCCTAAGCTGAATACTGATGCTTTATATTCTTGTTTATTTCTGATTATTAATCTTGGGCTTGGGAGTTGGTAGTTTCAAATGTTTGTCATGAATTGTACATGAATATTTTAAAAAAATATATTTAGGGTAATGGGATTCAATTTCATGTTTGTGAGGGGTTTAATTCAACATATTTTTCTGTTGTTGGTCTTTTTGTTTGTTCCTCAATCTAGAATTTCTGGTCCACATAAACCTTGAAATCATCTCTACTCCTTTTTTCCTCCACTTAATTTGGTCAACTGATCATTTATATACTATTGATGATTTTTCAAATATCATATTGTCAAGACCTTTATTAAAATTCAAATTCTCATGTTTTGTATTCCATAATATCAACAATGATTTCGGAATTCAGATTATTCAGTCTCTATTTTTTCTATATCTTGCCCTAGCAGGAAGGCTGATTCTTTGGTTTGAACTTGTGACTTTTGATTACAAGATAACAACAACCTTACCGTTGTGCCAAGGCTCACCCTCTAATATACATCTTTAACTGTTTCACTATATTTCAAAAGGAAATCAGTTTTGAAATATTGTCTACATTGTGTCATAGTAGTCAATAGCCTGCAATAGCAGGATAGTGAAGTGGAGTGGTTTTCAATAGTGTCTACAATAGCAGCTTTTTGCATGCTATCTCTGCACTACCATGATATATACTTAAAAAAACCATTTTTATCTCCGGAACACCATTGTTTTTTTGTTTTTTGGGTAAGATATTCCACAAAAAGTTACCTCTGTTTTGACCTCTATTCCTTCACAAATTATAGGACTATTTTTTATCCCATGTTCTGTGATTTCTTCTTCCTTTAGACTTTCCAATTCACATTCTGCTAATATTTTTTCTCTCTAATTTATTATGTTTTTCCCCCCTATTAATTTCACCATCATCTTTCATTTTTTGACTTTATTACTATGTTCTTATTGCTCCTAGATTGACGGTGATCGTGTGTGTAAAATGTGACCTATTATTTATCATGAATTTCTTTAATGTTGGCATTTGTTTTGTTTTTTGAGTTATCTGTAGTATAAATTTAGTTTGTAATTAATATTTAAAATAGTGGTTGTCTCGCTTCTTGCTATACTGCTATAGAAATTTACAGGGTTAGAAGCCATGCACAGCTATCTGAAAATTGATAACTATGCATTAAGTTTCCTTGTTAAGTATTGAATAATTCTCTTATGTTCAGCACATTTGTAACATCTGTAGTATAGATTTGTTGAGCTTATGAGTTATGAGAATTACATAGTGATAGTTTGTTACTGTTATTCAAGAGAGCATCTTTGTTTTGGCTTTTTAAAGTTTAAACCAGATTTTGTTATGGCCGAAGTATGGATGAATTATGGAGTTGAAGATGGTTATGATTGTTAGCTTATAGATACTAAAAGTTAGAACTTCCTGCTTTCATATGTAGATTCTATATTATTATTATATAGAATAACACTTTTAGTTCTATAGGAGCCAGCTTTAATTTGCCACTTTATTGAGTGCATGAAAGTTTGAAGCTTCTTTTCCAACTACTTGATTTTTTTTTGTTTTCTTTCATTTTCTTTGTTGCCTTCATTTGTAACTTGCTATATTTTTATAGGGTGATAAAATAAGGCAACGCGATAGTTGGTCGAAATGGATTGGAGCTTCCTCAGGAAATTCAGGATCATCAACAGCTCAGGTTCAACAGGGCCAACTTGTAGATGGTGCTTTCAATTCTCTTGAGAATAGTGATGCTGTTGGAGATAAGATGAAGGAGATTTCCGAAGAAAATCCTAAAGATGCTGTTCATGACTCAATTTTTGAAGAGCATAATCAGCCAAACAGAGATATGTTACAAGTTTCACTTATGAACCAAGAAAAAAATAATGAGGGCCATCGTTCTAATGATAAATCACATGAAGGTGTCAAATTCTGTGATTTTGAAACAACTAATAATAATTTATGTAGCCAACAAGAAGTTGAGCCCAAAGTATTTGACAATAATGAGGCTGGAAACATGGATGTATTGACTGAAATGGATGTCCGAGACCTTTCCAATGATTTTGGCAATACTTTTATGCTCGATGAAGAGATAGAGCTTGAGCAAAAGATGCTAAGGAAGACTGAACTTTCTTCTAGTGGAAGGTACTTAGTAGTTCTGTCTTATCTTATTGATATCTAGTGGAATATCAGCAAGTGTTTCATTTATAAATTGGCACTTGGCTTGATTGTGTTCCTTTATATATTTTCCACAATTTTCTTTGAAGTTAATAAAAGACAACTCTTGATTTCTTCATAATGTGAAATTCAAAGGTTCCTCTTTTCCTCCTTGTTAAAACTGTGTCAGTATTCTGTTTGAGATGTTAGAATACTTCTCTTTATTTTAGGCATCCCATATTGAATGATATTAGGTGATTTTCGTGCCATTTCATTAAGCATATCATATGTTCACTTTTTTGTTCAAATATTCATCTGATGGAAGTTGTTGCCTAAAAGGAATGATGATGAAGATGATGAGATGGCTGTCATTGAACAGGATGTTCAGAGACTAGTAATTGTTACCCAGGTATTGCTGTTTATAATTTAATTAAAATCAAGTTCGTATGTTTATTCTTTCCTCTAAAGTGTTATCATTCAAATTAGGTTTCAATTTTACATTGTCATATCACCCAAACAGCAACGCCAATGAAAATTAAAATAATTTGAGGGTCTTCTGATTTGATGGATGTTCAGAGGCGGGAACTACATAACTATAATGCTTTGTATACTACTTAATTATAAGTTATAACTATGTAATGCCTTTTTTTTGTTTGAACAAAAACCAATTTAACCATAATATGTTAGAATGTTAATTACAATTAATTGATTATTTAATAATTTTCTATTTTAATGCAAGGTTATCAAATCGAGGTTCAAATTGTGAATCATTATTTGCATCAAATCGTAAGATTCAGAGACAATGAAAAATAACTTCAATGTAATAGTTTAAACTAAAAATAGATAAAAACAACTTAACCAAACGTCTTGTAAAACAAAATTAGTTAGTTTGTGAAGTCACTATTTTTAGAAGAATGAAAACCAACCAATGAAATAGCCAAATAGAGTGCATGCATTGAATGAATGGCAAATAAAATAGTGCAATAATCAAATAGGATAAGTTTAAAAGTCCTCATACAATTCCTTTTCATTTAACAATTTAAGGTTATATGACTTCTCAATTTCTTTCACGTGAATAGGTAAAAGAAAGGTAAAGGAAAAAAGAATGAATTGAGATTCATCTTATGATACAATCTATAGGTAGATGTATCGTATTGAATGTAGGATTCAAATCTTGAGTTGTAAGATTCTAATAACTACGTTTTAATGTACAGAATGGTGATCCTAAACAAAGATCTAGAGGGGGTGGTAAAGAATCAATATCCATTTCCAATGAGCTTGCTTCCGCAATAAATGATGGTCTTTACTTCTACGAGCAGGTTGAGTCACCATTCTTATTTTCCCTGTTTTTTAGTTTTCAGATCATCATCTTATTAAATTTTTGGTTGCCCCACCCATTATCTACAGGAGCTGAAACATAGGCGGTCTAATCGTAGAAAGAATAACTCTGATAGCAGAGATCAAAACATAAAATCTCCAAGCCGTAATTCGGGTGCATCAAATATAAAGGCAGTTGAGAATATTGGTGGAAACTGTGTTGAAGAGTCTGGAAGCTATAATTCTCGAAGGAAACAAAAAGTTTTTCACAAGCAACCATCTTCCCTTAAGCAGCGGTTTTTCTCAAGTAATTTTAGAAATCATGGAACTGGTCGGAACTCTCATGGAATCATATCTGAAAGCCCGCCTAGCAATTCGGTTGGGTTTTTCTTTGCTTCTACGCCTCCTGAAAATCACGGGTCAGTTCAAAATGATTGTTCCCAGTGCTAATGACTGTAATTATGGTTTGCTTAGCCAGCCTTTTTTTTTTCACTTTTATCCTTTACTAGAAGAATATATAGTATATAATCTATTAAAAAAAGAATATAAATTATTACTGTTTCAGAGAGTATGATATGACATGTTGATTGTTTGGTTTGACAACTGAAGCTATTTCCATTAATTATCTTAATTTTGCAGTTTTAAGCCTTCCAAATTGAGTAGTTCACCACATGGGGGGTTTTCTGGTAGTCCACGTGGGGGGTTCGCTGGTAGTCCACATGGGGGGTTCGCTGGTAGTCCACCTGTGGGTTCAATGCCAAAGTCTTTTCCACTATTTCAGCATCCAAGTCACCAACTTTTAGAAGAAAATGGTTTCAAACAACAGAAGTAAGTGATAATGCGTACTGGTTGTATGCATGAGGGTGGTACTAGGATATAGCCATATAGGATTTGATTTTTAAAAATTCCTCATGTTATTATTCTTCCTTTCAGATACTTGAAGTATCACAAACGGTGCTTGAATGATAGAAAGAAACTTGGAATTGGTTGCAGCGAGGTGAACTCCATTTCTTACATTTCTATGAAAAATATTTGTAAAGAACCACATTGGTAGCACACCGATTGAACTCATTCTCAATTTCTGTTCCTGTTACTTTTATTGTGCACCAAATGTTAATATATTGCCTGTCTTTTTAATTACTTAATTTGTTAATTGAATGACTTCTAAAATACTTTGTGTATGAGTATGTTGCAATAGTTCAAGTGAAAATTGTGGAATAGTTATGACACTTGGCATTTTCAATATTGGTTTGCGGTGCTCAGCTTTCTCTTTTTAACTTAACAGTGTCATTAGCATAAGCTTTCAAATCAAAATGAGCCTGGATGCAGTGCTGTCATCTTCATTAGCTCAGTTTGTGCATTATGCATTCATATTTTTTTATACATTTCGGTTTTCATATTATTTGCAAATTTAATATTTTTATTTTCTCTTATTATATTCTTTTTAAATCATACACTTATTCTGGTAGCTTTTTCTTTCTCCTACTTTTGTGTGTCAATGCAGGAAATGAATACATTATACAGATTCTGGTCCTATTTTCTTCGAGACATGTTTGTGCCTTCTATGTATAATGAATTTAAGAAATTAGCTAAGGAAGATGCTGCAGCTAATTATAATTATGGTATAGAGTGCCTTTTCAGATTTTACAGGTATCAATTCCAAGTTTTACTTTTCTCATTTGTTTGAGAATATAGAACCATCACTTAGATTTCATCTTCTGGTCCATTTTGTCGAGTAGAGTAATAGGCTAATTTCAAGTCTTCTGAATTTTCATCTATTGTTTCTTTGGAGAAGCTGATTAAATTTCTTTATGTTGTCTATTTTTATTTTTTATTTTTCCTTAGAAGACATTCACACACAGTTCTTCTAATTTTTGAATGATTTGTTGTTCAGTTATGGATTGGAGAAGGAATTTAGAGATGATTTATACAAGGATTTTGAACAACTCACTCTGGATTTCTACCATAAGGGCAATCTGTATGGCCTGGAAAAATATTGGTAAAAAACCAAATTCTCTTGCTTCTTATTTTACTGTTCATTTTCTGGTTTGTAATTTCATGCCTTTTCCCAATTTCATGTGAGATTTGTCATAGTGAAAGAAGTAAACATATTGGTTGGTTAGTGTATAACCTAAGTTGTATTCTAGATTAAAAAACATTGTTCACTGGTCTATGAAATCTAATTATACAGTACCTTAGTTATATTTGATTATTTCCTGTTTGTCTGACTTGTTTGGGTCACAAAATCTTTATAACATTGTTTCTGACTGCATTATTGGACTGAAATAGAGCATTTTTGTTTATTCTTGAGGGTAGATTTGTGGAAGTGTGAACAGTTATAAATGTTTGAATGTACATGTTATAACACTAGATTAACTTTGCTTAGCTAATCCAAAATAGATCATCATATTGGAAATATGTTAGTTTCTCTGTACCAATGCTAGCATGTTATTTTAGTAGTATTGCATTTCTATATTTTTGGGCGAATGGAGGTTGCCATATTTTAAGGTAAGGCACTGTCTCCCTCATATCTGTTAGATATGTTATAGATATAGAGAAATGTAGTTTTCTCCTATTGTTTTGCCATTCCTCTTCACGATATGTTTAGAACTTTTGTTCTTACATATTTATATTTATATTTATGGCATTGACAGGGCATTTCATCATTATCGCAAGGTCCGTGGCCAAAAAGAACCATTGAATAAACACCCTGAACTGGACAGGTTGCTTCAAGAAGAGTTTCGTAGTTTGGAGGATTTCCGTGCCAAAGAAAAGAGTGTGGTAAAAGAGGATATCAATTAAGTTTGAGTGATATATAGCCAAATGGTAAATACATATGGCACAGAGTTTTGATGGCATCCCCAATTTTAATGAGAACTCTAACAACATAACAATATGAGTTGTTGTGGAGTAGCGGCCTACTTTTTGAAAGAAGATTGTTTGTTTGTTCTCTATATTTGGTTGAGTTGATTATGCCTCATCAAGAGGATTGCTGATTGCCAAGTCTTTTCAGGTTTCTTTGATGGATCATTCTATATGGTATACACCACTGCATCCTTTCTTTGGTGGATCTTGCAAACTTTGGGAGACACATTTTCTTTTCTCCAAATGTTGTACATAAGATGATAGACTAGAAGTTGTAACATTACAGCATAAGAAAAAGAGGTTCTTGTTTTTATTTTTGGTGGGGGTGAAAAGGGGGGAAAGGGTTGTACTTATATCTTTGCCAAATTTTAACAATAAGAGTGAGAATCTTCTTACTTTGTAACTTGGCGTGCTCATTTAATTTATATGTAACAATTATTGTCTCACCAAATTGGTATTGGTATGGTTTAAAAAGCAAAATGTTTTTGGTACAACTAAAATGGGACAAGTTGTCTCCTTTGATTTTGACAGTATTTTTGGAATGATTGTCTATTAAAATGATAAAAGGTAAGGTAAAAACAAATATGTGTGCTCTTTTTTTGAAGAAAAATCATTATTTAGAAAAAGAAAATATTTCAAAATTCTGATTACACAAAATACAAGAACATCATTGAAATGAGAAAATCATATATTTAAATAAGTTTTTGATATTTTAAAATATTTATATTTCAGAAATTTCTTAACATTTTAATTTGAGGTCAAAATTTTGAATTTTTAAGATTATTTGATGTTATTGAATTTTGTTTAAATACATTACTTTTTATCTTCTAAAAATATTGTTACACAATAATATAGGCTATTTTGAGTATTTTATCTTTTGTAATTAATACTTAAGTTTCTTTGATTTGGTAAGACCATCCAGTAAGCTTTTTATTATCTAAATAGTTTATTTTAGTGACTTATTTTTCATAAGCTAGCTTATAAAAAATAAGTTAGTTATAGTTTTTTCTCTTAATTTTATTTGACATTCAATTAAAAAACTCAAACTCATTTTTTTTTAGAAAAAAATCCTATCATCTAATTTATCATTCTTATATACACACAATAATTAATTCATTAATTGTCATTGTTACGCTATTCTTTAAGTAAATACTTTTTTTTAATCATATAAATTTTATAATTATTTATTGAATTATATATATATATATATATATATATATATTAAATTGTATGACCTAAATGTAAACAAAATTTTGAATATTTATGATTAGTTTTAAATAAAAGATTTGATTTGTATATATTTTATAATCATGTAAGTTATATACATGCATATGGAAGGTCTCTTTTTATATATTCTTTTACTTAATTTACATTTATCCGTCTGTTAATCTTACAAAGTGTCAGTTAAATTAACTTTTATCAACTAAGTTATCAGTCAGTCTTATCATAGTCATAAACTATTTGTAAATTATTTTTCAAATCAATTCTTTGGCATTAAAAGTTTTAAATTTATATATTTTAATACTTTTATACATTCTTGTTCCTATTAACATAAATTTATGGTGATTAAATTAATTTTACATAATATTTTTTTATAATATATTCTTTCATTAAGCAAGACAATTGGTTTTAAACAAATTTAATTTTAAAAAAATTTACCACACAACTTTTAGCTTAAATTTTAAAACTAAAAGAAATAAAAATTACCAAATAAGTTTAATTTTAAAGTTCTTATTTTGAGCTTTGACTTTAAAGTAATTTTTAAGAGAGAAAAAGTCAAAATAACCTTATTATGTTATTATACTTGCATTTTAATTTTTTTAAAACACGGTGTTCATATGTTACATTTAATACCGTATATTCATATCCTGATACTATGCTTAATTTGTTTGATTGACTAATAGGGTCAAAAGAATCTCTTGGATTCGAATTTCAAAAAGTTCTTTCCAGACACAGTGCCAATTAATTAGAATATGGAAATGATTTGATTTCATTCTAAAAATGTGTAATGCTCCGAATCCGATCAATCTTTCATATGCATTGATTCAAAAAAAATTTGCCCAATCATTTTCTGATTACTTGATTTTTTTTTATGCTTGGGAAAGATTACAGAGAACAGAAACAGAAAAAAAAAAAAAAAAAAACATAACAAAGCTAGGACCTCATAATAGTGTCCCATTACATCATCAAAATAAATTGAGAAAAAAGTGCAGTTGGGCACTGATCTAAAATAGTCAAAACATCTTGAGAAGCAGATCCTCTTTTTGCAAACCAGTCAGCAGTCATGTTACCTTCCTTGAATACATGCTGAAAGCTAATATCCCAGGCCATATTTCTGATTACTTGATTTGATTTTTTTTTTTTAATTCTTAACCTCAATTCTCCCTAGTGTGTACACAGAAAATTGCATATATAAAGAGAGTAAAGGATTTAATTGTTTAAAAAATTAGTCTTGAATATTTACTCTTAATCTTTTTTATAAAATGAAAAATTCGCTAATTCAATTTCCTGACTGGTATGCCTAAATTTTTCCAAAGCATATTACCAATAAAATGCACATGTTATGAGAAAATTTTCAGTTGTTAAATTTTAAGAAAAGATTTTCATTGTTTTTTAAGGCTACTATGCAATTCCCTCCACTCCATTTTGATAAACCCAACTCATGGCAAGATAAATAATTTATGACTTAGCATGGTTTCATTGTTTAACCTCAAACTGATATGCCAAATGTAATTATCATGATTCAAAAACTTGAATATGTATAGATTAAAAACAACTAATTTAACAATGGATTAATTAAATTTTTATTAATTCAACTTTTTCAAATGCAAATTTTTAGTCCTCAAATTTTTTTACAATTTTTAATTCTTCATTAATTGTTTGTCGTTTTTAGTCCTTCTAAGATTTTTTTTTGTTAATTTTTAGTTTCATTTATTTTTATTATTCAAAATTACTCTCAAATATAAAATAAATGAAGAACTAAAAATGAAAAAATAAGGACTAATTTTAAATAATAAAAATAAATGAAGGATTAAAAATGAGAAAAAATATTTAGAGGGACTTAAAATACTAAAAAAATTAAGAAGTAAAAATTGAGGTAGTAAAAACTTAATTAATCATTTAACAATTCAAGAGATATGTTTGTAGTTTCCTCATCACATTTTAAGTCAACGACAACTCGTAGTCCACAAATAAATTACAATGGTCAAGTTTTATGTATGTCTTCACTCAAATTTACTTTATTTCACTTGTACATATGTTGAGTGAGGAATGGAGGAGGGGGAAAAAAGAAGCCAAAATCTAATCATTGAAAATGGCACAAATTATTATAGATTAATTCATTGTTGTAGGTTAATTTACTTTCTCTTTTGACTATGAGTACAAATGCCAGAAAATTTATCAGTAAGAGTATCTCTTTGTGCCATTCGATTTGGAGCTCTGTGCAAACAATCAAGTCTGACTGAGTATTCATCAACATCATCAGACTAACAAAGAGAACAAAATCTTGTTTCGAGCCTGCCGTTTGTCTTTTTGTTCAGGGTAAGGGATCACAATTTAGAACCCCTAATGACTATAGGTCTCCATTAAAACACAAAACAACAACCACATTACTTATATGTCTAACATTGCCTTAGAAAACGTATTCATGATTAAGAGTCAAGCACAGTCTGTAGAGTTATGTGTAGTTGGTTACAAAGCCACAGCCTCACCATTAATAACAAGAAGTTCATCATTCTTGAACCACCTTGTCTTAAACTTTGCATTGAGAAACATTCATTTAGAAATAAAATCACTCCTTGTTTAAAAAAGAATGTACAATAATAACATCAGGGCTAAACTTACAGATATCAGTTGCTCGCACTTCACCAATAATCTGATCTCCAATGTAGACCAAGAACTTGAAATTCAAGTTGAGATACATACACAGCTTCAGGCTGCAAATTGCTATTATCCATGATATTAGAAAAGTGAAGTGGCCAGGAAAGAAATTGAATTTAAGAAAGTTATCACAAAGAATCTCATTGGAACAGTGTGACAATTCATTTTCCATTTGACCACAAGACTTATTTTTTGAAACTCATGACAGTGCTGCTATTTTGTGACAAATTTTGTATTATTATCAAGGCAGTTCCAGTACACTGCTGTCTATGGGGTTACTATGTACAATCTTAAGTAGTTGATTGTGAAGTTCCATGCTAATAATTGGTTTTTATGTTGTCAAGTTCATTCGTGGTCGTTAGGAAAAAGGAACGATTGTAAAGTTGAATAAATAACAAAGCAAAACATGTTCGCTGCTAGTTTCCAATTTATCTTGTTTGACAATCACTTTTCACATTTCTTAATATTCCGTATCAAACTATATGATAACATAATTAATTCACACAAGCTTTACGAACAAAAAATCATTTCAAACAAGAAATTGTCTGAAGTTGTTCATTGATTTGAAAACAAGTTAAAAAACTTTAGTAATATAAGTTGTGTTTGTGATGGAGAGATTGTGTTCTTTAAATTTTATAGAAATTTGCTACATATAGCTATTGTTAATGGATCCATAATTAGCGGGATTAACAAAGTCCTTTCACAAAAAGCAATATTTTTTCTCTAAACTGTAAACAGGTTGATACAATGGAACAATTCAGGTCTCAAACTTTAGAGTTGGTACCCATGCCTCCTTCCTTCATTAACTGAACTTTCAGCTAAATATATGGGATGAAGGTTGCTATATCTGTTACTGAAGGTGTTGCTGCACCCACTCCAGCACCTTCACCAAAAGGTGGTGCTCCAGCAAGTTCACCCTAAAGTGGTGCTCCAGCACCTTCACCAAAAAGTTGTTGTGCTTCAGATGGCATTCAAGTCAACCAAATACCTTTGGTGTTCATCTTTGTCTTGATGTGGGATATCTCTTCAGATAACATCAGTTACTAGAAATGGTAGACCATATGTACTATAGCATCAGTTGTAATTGTTGTATTAATTTTACTTTGTGTGATGGTAAGTTAAACAATGGAATTCAAGGTATCTTTTGTATTGGCCTAGGGGTGTGGTTTAGATAGTTTATATGAAGTTGTAAGTTCAAATTTCAATGTGCCGCTATCGTACACAAAAATAAATAAAGAATTTATTGGCACTTACTACTATTATAATAGTAATGCCAAACATTATTACTTGAGAAAATGAAAAAAAAAAAAAGGGAAGGGAGATTGTTTATCATGAACTAATTTTAATATTTTTTTTATTTTTTAACAAATCAACAATTTTGGATCATGTGCTATTACTTAAAACTTACCAACAAAGCAAATTTTCCATTAGTTTTGGGTAAATAGCTACTGCAAATGTGGATTTAAATGAATCCTATATAGGGAAACAGGATCAATAAGGGACCATATCTTTTGGTTTCATGCGAGGCAGTTGCCAATACAAAATATAGAGAAACCATATGGGCACGAAACAAAGTAAAATCTAACTTGTTACTACATTAAACATTTCCTCCAAAACCAATAGTATTAGATGGCACAAAAGACCAAAAAAATTATCAATAAGATATCTCTTTGTGCCGTTTGATTTGAAGCTCAGTGCAATGAAGTGAGCTTTTGCGTGATATGATAAAAAAAGAACACAAAAAGTCAAGCATAACTGTTCGGCAACAATATCGGAATAACAAAGAGAACAAAAACTTTTTTGGTGTCTGCTGTTTGTCCGTGTTCAGCGTAGCGGATCAGAATTTAGAACCCCCAATGACTTCCATTAGAAAGAAAGCAACAAACATATTTCAAGACCAACATTACCTTTGAAAAGGTATTTGCGATTAACAGCCAAGAACAGTGAATATCTTTTACCACTTCTCGTGTTGAATCTGTTCTACAGTCAAGGTTGGTAACAAAGCCACAGCCTCACCATCAATCACAAGAAGGTCACCATTCTTGAAACACCTTGTCTTAAACTTTGCACTGAATAGAGAAACATTCATTTAGAAACAAAATTACTCCTTGTTTAAAAAAGAATGCACAATAATAACAGCAGGACTAAACTTACAAATATCAAACTTACAGATATCGATTTTTATTTTCTCTCAGATTAGTTGCTTGCACTTCACCAATAATCTGATCTCCAATATAGACCGGGAACTTAAAATTCAAGTTTTGAGATACATACACAGCTCCAGGCTGCAATTATTGAAAAGTGAAGTGGCCAGGGAAGAAGAGGAATTTAAGAAAATTATCACAGAATGAGAATATTTCAATGAATGACTTCATAGCATTGCCTCAATTCACATCATTTATCAAGCACTTTAAAATCAAGTTTTTTATTCAAGTTGACCAAATCCAATGACAAGTACCAATTTTGCAAGCAGTAGAACTAGAACCCATGTTAGCATTTAAATTGACAACTTTATAGCATGTTGGATTTGCATTTTCCAACCACATCCAAAACCAAATTCACGTCAAGTATGCCAAGTTAATGTGGAAGCTACAAAAGTTTGCTTCAAAAGGACGCGGATCACACTGACATAACACCAATCCAGACACACGATAAGTCCTTTATCCATGTTCATATTTTCATGTCTTTCAAAAATACTATAAAATATAAGTTTTTACATGTGTCTCCCTTTCTACTTCTCATTAATCATGACACATTTTAATCTATGCAATAAGTGAAGGGTCACTTGACCTTATTTCACACTCCTTATAGTGGAGATTACAATTTCACATCTTATCCTTCTTCATTTTATGATACTCTATTTCATGTCATAATTTTCCATTAAGGTGTCTAATACTCAAGTTTACTGAAAGGATGTTCATGGGTCAGGGGGATTCGTATCCCGGAATCAACTTGGGGTTCCCCAAAGCTGCTGACTGTGGCAGAAATTTCACTTACAAAAGGCACAAACAAATTAACTTTTACATGTAAAAATTTATGCTACAGAGTATAAAATTCAGTCTATAAAAAAAATAAAAGAACTCTACTAATTTATCTGTTTATTCACATTAATTTAGTTTATTGAGATGAGAATGTTAACTATCTCATTTCCATAGGAGGCATATCAAAATTTAAAGAGAGGGTAAGTATGAAACTTACAAAATGTGATGAGATGATATGAGGAAAGAGAGATGCCACAAGCATCCCATGTACCAGTGGACCTTCAAATCCAACATCTTTGGCTGCAGCAGAATCAGTATGCAAAGGATTCGAATCACAACTCACCTTGGAGTACTGGAGAACATCTTCGTCAGTATATACCCTTGCTTTTCTCAAGACATCCCCAGGCTTAAGTACATTAGGAGTTCCAGAAGTAAAGCACCTTAGGCTCAGAGAATGGACTTTGTGACAATGTAAATTTCTTACGAGCATTCTTGCAAGGGTTCAAATCAACAAAACAAGGCCCTGATGTGGTCCCTCACTAACTGTAAATCAAGTAAAGTGCAACTTAATAATCCCACAACTGGTAGATGTGGTTTCTTGAGGTAACTGGTGGCATGGACTTGCGTCAAACAGCTGGTGGGCGTTTGAGCAGCACGGGAAACAGTGTGCTTATTTTACAAAGACACAAGTGTACATTGGTCACTGGTATGGGTTCATTGCTCTTGGAGGGATATTAACACAAGCAGAATTATAGGGTGCTGTTGTCAAGGGATTATTGGTCTCATGCACTATGTTTGTCAAAATCTGGTAAGTTTTATGGAGCCTAGTTTTTTTACGGATCAGGATTCAACGAAACGGAAAGATGCACCACACAGGTAAATAAGAAAAATTAAGGAATTAATTTTTAATTTTTACAAAATAAATTAAACTTTATATATATATATATATATATATATATATATATATATATATATATATATCATTTTTAAAGGTTGAGTATATCCAACTTATTTTATGCCAATGTAACTCTTCACGTCATCAATTTTTTTCTCTATGATACATGCATTGTTAATTATTGTTCATAAAGTAATTTTTAAATTAATTTTTAAAAAATATTAGAGAAAATGCAAAAATTCTATCTTCATTTTTTTTAAGATTCTTAAATGTTACCCATATTTATCATTTTCAAGAATTAATGTCATCATATCTGTCAATAGGAAATCATGCAAGAGGTATATAACGCATTCATATTGATTTTGACTTCTTACAAGAACTAAATCATGCATTTCATTAATCGGCAAGTGAAGAATACACGATGGAATGCACTGGAAACCTTTGAGTCTCGTATTGGCTATAGCCCCCCTGAGCTAATATTTTTGGCAGAAATTTCACTTACAAAAAGCACAAACAAATTTACTTAACATGTAACAATGTTGATATTCTAAAAAACGAATGTTGATATTTTTAGCAGAAATATCATATCGATTCAAGTACCTTAAAAAATTAATTAAAAAAAAAAAGCAAATTTCTGTTAAAAATGTATATTCTAAAAATGAATTTGAAATAATCAGCTTAATTTTTAATTAAACTTAATATTTCAGTTTAGATTATCAGCAGAATGAAAAATGTAGATGAAAAAAATATCATGGAACAGAAAACAAAACTGTTTTATACAAAAAGAAATATGTATCCTAAAGAATAACACAAAAATCTAAACTGAACTGAATAATAGAATATTGGTCAAACTGTATAAAACTTCTATATACTTTCACTTTCTCATTCGGTTCAAATAGAAGGCAAACATTTTTTCTGTGGATACCGCATGAAACTTTCAATTTTTATGTAATTTAGACGACCAGAATAAAAGAAAATAACTAATTATCGATGAAAATATAAATATCAACATCCTGATGATGTACTACCTATTTTTAACTAGCATTAAATTCACGTAACTAGCATTGATCTCAAAATCCTGATGAAAATATACCTATTTTTAACACAACTGAGACATTCTTATTAACTCGGGTCACATTGCGATCCGGAGTCGATAATATGGATTTTGTCCGTAAATAACACAGACAGATCACCAACAAACTTTAACAAAAACAGTAATACCCATTTCACCTTTTTGATTCATGCAAACCACTAGATTAGATAATGATCAAGAGTGCATAATAGGAACGCCATAGGAATCACATAAACCTTAACAAACTTCAAAATAGCGAAAGACTTCGCAACAATATTCAAAATAGTAAAAGACTAAACACATGTAAAGGCATGAGCAAAATGCCTGCTTACATGTATAATAATCCTTACCTACACCATTGGCGCCCATAGTTCAACTGTTTCCACAAAAAAACTATCCTATGAAGGTCTTATAAACAGCACTGTTATCAGTCATCGCCTATCCCTAGAAACAGATCCTTCAACAAAAGAACATTGAGCTCGAAACTTTGTCCTGCAATCTTGGCAACTGAGGGACGGGAGGAGCAGGTATACCAGAACCACCATGACTTGAAGATGTCTCAGATTTGTCCTCAAATTTCATAAATTGACCCATCTGAGTTGCAGCCAGATGAGCATAGCATATTGGAGCAACTGCATACATTCAGTTATTTCACCAATGAGACCCTATATATTTCTATAAATTGGGAACATATAAGTGTAAAACACAATGCTAAAAATGTTGTGCACGAACTTACCGACAGAAATGGCAGTTGTGCTCCTCTGATACCTATTGTCAAATAGCAAAATAATTTTAAGACAATATCCATACATGGCAAGGGTTGGAATAAACAATATTCTAAAACAATCAAATAGATCACAACTACTACTTACACATATGATAATGAATGCACAAGCTCCTGTAGATCATCAGGTGAAAAGCCAATCTCGTCTAAGAGAACATGGTAGTGTGTAGGCCTGCTAGTACCCTGAATAGTAATTTTTTAAACAAATACAAGCATGTTATTGAAGTACTGACACAAACATATCATTTATGGAAAACTCGTACAGAGGGTAGCTTCCTAATCTCTAAATAAACAGCATTCAGTGAAATGCATAACGAGGATGACCAGAAAAAAAATTACATGTTAAAAATTAGAGACATGCAAATGAACATACATAAACATTTAAATTAAGAAGGAAAGAAGCCAGAATCATTCAACTTCAATTTGAAAACAATTTCACCAAGTAAAATGAATGTACATGCGTCTTAAAGAACATTCGCACACTTTACATCAACAATGGATAGGAGCCACAGTAATGGATCTACAAATTGTAAAACCAAAACCACATTAAAATAAATAAAATAAAAAATAGCAGATACTCACAATCATTCCAGCATGTGCACACATGTAGAAATCATAATTCCGAGGATGACAAATTTTGTTATCAATTACCGTTCCTGCAAAAAATAAAAAAGGTTAAGAAATAACAAAACAGAAATTATTGAAACGTGTTAAAATTCAAAATAAACAAGACGCATACCAGGAGGAACATTGTCAGGAGCTCCAGGTTGAAAGAATTTAGTATGATGGTTCTTTTGAGCAACAATCACCAAAAACTTGGGATTCCACTTTTCATCTAAAAACTTGCAAGCCTAATAATATTGAAGAAGACAATATTAACCCCAAAAACACTTCAAATATTTAATATTTAAATTCATCAGCTCAATAAATAAGCACCTCGATAATTTGATCAAGTTCAATGTTCAAAACTTGATTGAACTGGGACTCACTAACACCATCCCTACATCCAGCCCAAAAAAGGTCAGTTCAAAATACACAAAAATATCACTTAACAAACAAAAATACATATTAAAAAGATTCATTATGAAAAAATATGTAAGAACTAATAAAATAACAGACATAAAAACGACTGAAGACAAATAAAAAAAATTTAAAAAAAAACACAATTCAGTACACACACTCACATATAACAACATACACATTATAGGTCCGACCAACTGATCATCTAACATAAATTAGGTCAGGAATTGCAAACCAAATAGTAGGCATTTGTTAAATCTATAAGCCTTTGACATTTGTCTTGGTGACATAAAAAGAGATTTGCAGAACAGATGATAAGGATCGTATCATACAACTTTATCATTCAAAACACTAACAAAGACCATCAATCAAGTGCCTTTTAAACTAATCAAATATTACACGAACAGTCATACATATTAACCACAATACTAGATAACATTGACTTAAAACAATATATTTAATTAATCATTGTATAAAAACAAAAATGGATAACATCCATTACAATATATATTAACAACTCAAACAACATTTATGAAAACTAAAAATATAAAGTACATATTTCACAGAATAAAATGAGAAAAAAAGTAACCTGAATATGATTATATTATCGGGCTTTCTATTTCCAGAACTTGTATAGAAATCAAGTAGAAGCTCCCTGCAGATATACAACACACCAATGACCGTCCAATTCCAAAAAATATAAACCAGAAAATAAACGGTTACCACAAAATACCGTTAATAATTTATAAAATTGAAACTAAACTGGCATTCACTTAATATTATGTAGCAAGAAATGCTTTAAAGCAAAGAGGTAATGCACAACACACGAGAGCAATTACACAAACTATAATGAATAAATAAATGCTTTGATACAAAATTTAGAAACCAAATTCTGATCATTTCACAGAACCAAATTCCAGATTAATGTAAACAAAATTGAGAACAATATGATATCATAAATATACTAGGAGGATTAATTCAATGATTTGTTACAAAATTAAATTAACCTCATTATGCCTTCATCCTCCTTGTCGGAAACTTTCTTGAACAAATTATCAATCATTTCCATCTTTGGAGACTGCGTACGGACACTGGCCCTATACTTTGATATTAGAGGCCATTCTCTAGAGCTGACCACCTGCATGTTTAAGCATTAGCACACAATCAGATAGTCATAAAACATTCCAATAACCAGGATGTAGGCTCAAACTAAGACAATCACAGGTTTGAAACAGATGCCCAATATAAAAATCACAAGCACTAATAAAATACCGCAGCAATTGAAGGAATATCTGTTTGCCCTGGCGAACCATGAGACACATCCATGCCAATAATGATGGTTGGCGCTCTAGAAACAATAGGAATAGAAGGAGAATGCTCAACGCCTAACATTGAGTTCAGACCACCAAGCTACAAAACAATAAAAAAAATTCAATGAAAGGTACAACAATGAATCCTGACAAACTGCACAAAAAGAATTACAATATATATTCCAAAAAAAAATAGAAAATTAAACCAAGAAACAACATACCTTAGCATTGATTTTCAACAGAACATTAGTCAAATATTGGTCATTGACCCTTGTCGGAGCTATACACTGAGTCACAATTCCAAACTCAGCAAGATTCTTCTTCTTCCATGGACCTTACCAAGTTCAGTTAATTTTCATCAATAAGGGGACTTAAACAATTGCATGAGAGGAGTAAACAAAAGACAAAACTTATCAAATAACCTTACCATAAAGATCAGAATTTTTCCTCTCAGGAAGCAGACAAAGAAGAAACTGAGGAGCCCCAGGAAGTTTTGACTGGACCAACTCAAACATCTTCTCAACTCGAACCACTGGCGGTGCACGCCTAAACTGACCATTTTCTTCAAACACATCAAACGGCTGATCTATCACCTACCAATTGCAGTTAAGAAAAATATAGTCAGCAACTTCATTATGCTTCAGAGTCAATCTGCAGTTCTAAAACTTACAATGCCTTTCATTCCACCACACTTAATGAGATCCCTCACAAGCCCTCGTATATCACAGCGTGCAGAGAAGTTAACCACAGCCCATCTTTCTATTTTAGTTGGCTTGACAATTTTCTGGAGAAAAAAAATCAATGATTAGAAAATTCAAATCATTTTTTTATGAAATTAATGTAAGAGTAGAATAACATACCTTGTTATTGAAGTTCCACCTCCCATTTCTAGGATTGAAGTCCTCCCCATTACCAAATTTCAACTGCAAACGTAAATTTAATAATCAGCTTTAAAACCCATATTACAGAACTCAACATTGATAATTAAAGAATAAGATGCCATCAACAACAAATAAAACCACATCTCAATAATTTGACAACATTTCCATATAAAACCAGTTAGAATTGGTTATGGTAGAACATGAAGATTATATTACCAACTATTCTTAGACAATTAAGCAAAGCAATATTTAATGCTCTGAGCACAATATTAACAAAATTAAGTCATTACCACAATATTCATCAATATGAAGGTAACAAAGTTTATTTAAAAGAAGATAAAGAAGACAATGCATGATAAAAATTAATAAGCAAATGCACAATTATAATGACTTAAAATTTACCCGTGGAGCTTGTAAAACCCGACCCTCAACTTCAGTAAAGTTGGGGCTTATAGAGATTCCACAATTGCGTAGCATTGGTTCAGAACCATAATTGCTACTTTTAAGTGCCTGTAACAATTAAAGTAATATCAGGTAAACCAGAAAAATATACAACCCAAATATTCAAAACAGGACAAAAAGACACATACATCAGACAAGACCCTCATCCTCTCTTGTGGCTTCTGCCTGGACTTCTCCACCAATGAAGACCTTTGAAGTGTGGATAGTGCTTTTGTATAACGTTGAAGTGATACCAAAGAACACAGCTAAGCATAAAAAGTTAAAAAGTTATTAACCAGCAAAGATGAATCAATAGCTTTCTAATTCAAAATCCTAAACAAAAATATAAAGCACCAAATCTACCTCAAGAGGAATGTAAGTTGGCCTTTTTGGTTTCCCAACGTTGATACATGGGAGATCCCCAGAATACCGAAGATCTATCTTGCGGATATTAACAAAATAATCATATACTGTCACTTCTTCCTCAGTGTCATCATCACCACCTTTTTTCTTCAATGTAAACCTACAACACCCACACCCTGATAGTTAAAAATCTCTAAAATTAATAATAATTAATTATCAAGAACAAAAGCAGAATTAATGGCATACATTTGATCTTTGCAAGGGAGTTCACTAAGCCCAGTGATTTTGAATTCTTGATTAGATGGGCTCGATTTAATCCTCAGGTTTTTTAATGTCCTCTTGGCCTGTTCAAGAAAATAAATAAAAGATGAGATTATGGTATTTAACAATCAATCAAGTACTATGATCAAATGGTCATTGAATTAGCTTACCTTTGCCCAATCAAGTGAAAAGGGGTCTCTCACATTTTGATTGGATATTAGGAAGTCAACCACAGGCCCAGGGGTAATTATCATGGTGGTTGAGACATCTAAACAAATTCCAAGAAAGAATTAATAAATATTATGAGGAAACGAATGTAGTGTCCAAGGCAAACAACAGATCAAACCTATGTTCAAAGACAGTCCACTTTGAGTAGTTCTAAAACTAGAGTGGAAGCCCCTGCAACCAAGTACACCTCCTCCTACATCAGCAAAATTCTTGGGATTGTTGTGAAAGAACGATTGCCGCACAAGCAAACACCCTCTGTAAATTGACATTATTTTATTATTTTAAATTACAACATAAGAGACACACAAAGGCAAGCTGATGCAATAATGTTATCAATAATAATAATAATAGAAGAAAAAAGAAATGATCATAATCCACGCACTGCTTAGCAGCATGTTGCCTCAAAATGATATCAAGCACTCTTATTGCTTCTTGATAATTCTCAGATTCCTGTCCACGTAGAGCATTGGCAATGGCCTGCAATGGAATCTTTGAAGCATAGCTAAGTTCCACTTTAAATGCCTTGGATCTATTAGGGCGCCTCATCCTCTTTTTGTCACTCTCATTCAGTTCTCCATTGCCCTCTGGGCTGCAGTTTCCATTGTTTCTATAACATACATTGGTACAGAAAAAATAAGTTACAAAGCTTAAACAGTAAAAAGTTAAGTCAAATTGAAGAATTAGCATCCACAGAATTTGAACCTGGTAGCAATAACATCCTCCAGAACAACCGTAAACTCAAGCTTGTTGCGAGCAAGAGACCCGAGAGTAAACAGAGTCTTCTCACCATCATATGCAAAATCTTTCCCATTCAATTCAGAATCATACGTTTCATGCACCCTGTCCAGAAGCTTCCTCCCTACACCCTTACCCTCCACAGGTCGTCCATCATCATAAAAAAGAGCAACCTGCTTAAACATAAACATTGAATAAATGATTCCAAGTTAAACAGAGACCTGAAATAAATAATGCTGGTGAAAATGAAAGCACATACACTATACTGATAAAAATGCCCATCAGTGTTTGCAACGTTCACTCTGTAGTGATTGGTGAGAAGTTGCAGCTTCGTCCCTTTTGAAGCAAGGCCACGCCTGGCTATTGGAAACCTTGAAGCCTTTTTCTTCTCCGGCTCAGCTTTAACAGGTACAACATCTGATGGTACAACGGGAGGTGGGGGAGGCAACGAATCCTCATTTTCAGTTCCATTTGGCCCGAAAGAAGCCATCTCCTGCATAGATCATGCATTAAATAAATTGTGTCAGCATAAGTAGTTAGTTCACATAATCCTTCAAACAAAAAATTTGAAAAATAACTAAATATTCTGAGATTGTCTACATGCATATCTAAGCAGACGCCAAACACTAGGGTACAACAAATTTTCATACAAAAAAAAAAAGAGACAAACCGCTATCATGCAAACAAAAATCTAGAGTAATATTTTATTATTCAAACAGGAAGCGTAAAAGGCAAACAAACAACAAAATACGTCTATACAAATAAACCTACTGAGAAAAGAATTTTAAAAACAACAAAATGCTCAAATTATCTACATAAAAACTCTAATCATGCGAAATTATGCGAAAAACAATATAGTAAAACATTTTCGCACAACAAAACAAAAAGGGAACAACTATCATGAATATAGAATCTAGAACAACATTTCTCACTCAAATTGATGAAACAAACAAGTAACCAGCAAAACGCATTTTATACAAATAAACCAACATAGAAATAATTACATGCACTGCAAGCAAAATAAAATACACAAAAGTGCAGTAAACGACATAAGCACGGAGGACGTAAAAAGCTAAAACAAGTAAAATTTATATAAAAAAAGATACAAATAAAAACGAAATTAAAAAATAAATACAACTAAACACAAAAAAGATACTCGGGCGGCAAAATCAGGCACCCTGAAGCAAATATCTGGCTTCGGAACACAAATGCCCAAAGGTGTAGTCACCGATTCGGACCATCATCAGAGCAGACAGAGTTTGCGCTTTCAAAAAAAAAAAAAAACAAAGATACAGGGAAATCACAACCAGTGAAACCGCAAGAATTAAACTCAAAAAAACACTGAAAATTCTAACAAATACGCGTCGCCTCGGAAGCAAAATCGAGCTTAAGTCAACGAAGCACAGCGAAAGCGTTTCCTCTTCAAAATAAACACGCAAAAAAAGACGATCAAAGCCGAAAGACATGCAGCAAAACAAAACATCACAAAAAAAACGCAGGAAAACGAAAGAACATAAACAACAGCGAAGCATTTCAAAAGCAGAAAACCCCATACTATCAATAAGACACGATTAAACGGTGAAACAAACACTGAGGACGAATTAAGCGGAAGAAAAACGCAGGAAATGGCAAATGCAGCATGTGATCATGACAGGTAGCAACGAAAGCAAGCAGAAGAGAGAAAGAAAGAAAAAACGAAGCAAAATTCATGAGGTAAGAAGAAGAGTTAGCGTATTCCTGACCAGAAAATCAGTGAGAGGAGCACAAACCAAAACCCTAAGATGACGCAGAAGAAGTAGAGAGAAGAAAAATGAATGCAGATGATTTGAAGCGTGATTCTGTTACTCGCTCCCTTCACTCTTTTAATAGTGGCATCAGCGAGCACCTGTTCACATCCTCTCATTCCTCTGGGGGAGTACGAAGAGAAAATAATAATAATGACGCACTCTGCGGTGACGCTCTATGCAGTTTGTGCTGTTAGCCGCTCTCGGACGTTTGATGATGTGGTGTGGTGTGGTGACGTGGAGGGCTGAGATCCGATAGGCAAAATGGTTCGGGATTCGGTTCGTAAAGGTGGAGCATGGTGATTACGTTTGCACTAGTGGGGCCCCATTTCCCTCAGCATTTGTTACAACTTTTTTATTTTTTTAATAAAGAGAAACATCGATTCTTTCGATAAAATGCGTTTTTGTATTCATGTTCGTGGCATTGGGTCTGGATAATGATGGGGTGCGTGCAAATAAATGAATTTTGGGGAGACATCAATGTGCAAAAATACTAATAATTGGTTATTCATCCTAGAAATCATGTTCATTTAACTAGAAGTAGGTACAATTTTTTACTACGACGTTATTTTAAAAAAAAAAAAATTAACAATACATGAATATGTTTAAAATTCTAAACAAAATATGTATACGTGATTAATTCAGCTATAATTAAAAGTAAATACTTTGTTTATAGTTATTTGATTTTAAAATTAAATAAATAAATTTAAATCAGATATGTCATTTTTTTAGAAAAAGTTAAATTCATACATTAACTAAAATAATAATAATAAGAATGAGAAAAATTATATCTTATATGAAAGTGGCATTTTGATGTAATGTGATCGAAAAAGTTATGTGAATTTTAAAAAAATTATATAATTTTTTTTAACATTAAATTTTAAATCCTTAATATATAATTATAAGTTACAGATTTAATTATATTACCCTCTTATATAAAATATTTTTTCTTATAAAATGTGTCTTAATAATGATTATTTTAAGAATTATAACAAAGTTAGAAAAATAATAGAATGTTAATTTAGTTAAAACTATACTATTTTGCTAATAATTAAAGCAAAGACAAATATAAAATACATCATTCGAAAATTCTACATTTTTAACATTTAAAAAATAACTCAATTGCCAAAATTCCCCTATCAGTTGATATTCATGCTCGTTAGTTTTGTGCAGATATTAAAAAAATAAACATAAAATTATAAATTCAAAACTATATTTGAGAAATAATTGTTTTACCAAAAAAAATGAAACATATAAAACATTTGAAAGTATAATTTTAAAAAAATATGCAATATTGATGAAAAATCTTGGTCAAGCAACACCATATTATACATCATAAAAAAATAAACAATACCATATTATAATGAATATTGGTAAAAAAAATTGAATATTGATCAAATATTTTAGGAAATTTTAAAAAAATATTTCAAATATGTAACTAATTAAGGAAAATAGTATTAATTTGATATGGAATTATTATAGATTTGAGTCACTCTTATAGTATAAATTTCAATCTTGCTTTGATATTAAAGTATTTATTTTTTGGAAGTTATTATATTATTAAGTCAGTTGACATTTTATATGTTAACCATTTAATTCATTTTGAATTTGAATTCTAATTTGAATTAAATTTAAAGTTAAGATATTTAATCCCAATGTACTATATTAAATTGCAGATACATTTGTTTTTTAATCTTAATTAAAACTGATTTTGATAATATCGTATACAATCTTAACAAATCCTAATTAAATTAATTTTATAATTTTTAAATATTAAAAGAAAATATCATATCAATAATGGTTTGTCATTGTTAATATTCTTATGATGGCTCCAGTGAAATTATACTTGGCCCCTTAAATAAAGTTGGTCGAACAAGACTTTTAAATAAGTTTAACTTATTTAAAAAAAAAATTAAGGTTGAGTTTGACATGTTAGGCTTTATCTTCAGGCTTACTTTAGCTTATTTAAAGGCAATTATTATTTATACCTCTCAACTTTACTAAAATACTTTTCCTTTATATTTTTTTCAAGAAAATCCTTTTTTTATGGAAAGTATTCTTTATAGCCTTGAAATTTTTACACTTTCAGAAGTGAAATATTTAACATTCCAAAAAGTACTTCAGAAGTGAAAGTGTTAAAATTTTAACATTTTGAGAAATACATCTCAATTTTTAGAAGAAGAAAAAAAGAACCAAATGCCTTTATGGTGCTTCGTGTTTTTTATGTGTTAATATATTCGGTTTATCAGTTTTAAAAAAATTATATGAGATATTGCACGTTGTCGTTAGAAGGTGAATCTCATTGATGCACTAATATTGATAGTGATGTAAAATCTCCCAAGAAGTAATCATTAAAATTATGTGTCGTTTGTTGATTCTCTTCTAGTTAAGAGAAACACAATCAAACCCATGGGTTCTTTTGACAACAATGTCACCTTCATGGACTATCCCGATTGTACAAAGGTTACCCCCTTGAAGGCAATTTGGTGTCCCGTTTATTTCTTCTAAAAATTGACTTCTGTATTTTTTTATAATCTTAAAATTTTAACACTTTTATAAAGTATTTTTCGGAATACATTATATTTTTAACACTTTGAGAAAACTATTTTCTTTTGGATTAGACAACAAGTATATTTTCCTAGAGGTAATTTTGTTTGAGTTAGCTATAATTATTATGGATAATAAAAAAAATTCTCCAAATATTTGACGTAACCGTATACTTCACACTTATCTTTTTTTTTTTAAATGACAAAATTTCTACCCTTCCATAAAGTATTTATGAGAAGAAGAATGCTTTTGAAAAAATATATAAAAAAGGGTGCATATTAGTAAAGTTGGGGTGTAAAAATTTTATGCAGGTCTACTAGCCCACTTAAAAGTTTATTTGATACTAAAAAACTACAAACTACATAGGTGAGTTAATAGGTTTTTTTAGACAACGTGAATTAATAGGCTAATAGTCGAATGGGAGAAAACTTTATGTAAAATAAACTGATATTTGAAAATTTAAATTATTGTTACTCAAAGTTTGTTACATACTTAAAAATAGGATGACTAAATTTTATAAGAATAAGTCTAATATTATTATAAAAGTAAATTTATAGTGATTTAGGTTACTCTAAATATGAGTTGTTTTTTATTTCAACTAGATGTATGATGAGTAAAAATATTATTTTTCATAAGGATAAATGTATCTTATATAATAGTAATACTAGATTAAAAGTTTAGTTATTGAACCCCTAGAGATCAGTTGTATTCTCAAATAATCAAAATTATTAAACTAAGTAATTAAGATGATTGAAGAGAGAATTTAAGTATTTTGTGGTTTTTTGTTTTAAAAGAAATAAAAGTAAACTATTGCAAATATGATAGATTTAAGTAATAGTAAAAACAACCAAGAATTATGATGCAATAATACTAATTTTCCTCCAATTTAAGCTCTAATGAAGTTCATTCCATATATAATTAACATAAAACATTGACGAATTTCATTAAGAACAGATAAAATGATATAATTAGATAGTTACATTATAACCCTTGGACTAGGGTGATTAGTCGCTCATGATCAAAGCAAAATTAGAAAAAGTCAAAGAAATTAGCATAAACATACTACAAAGGAAGAACGATGATTATGATTTGTCCTTACAACCCTCAAAAGTGATAATTTGGAAATACGATGAAATATGTTTTCACATATTTAAACCCCCCATATTTATAGCTTCATAAGATTAGAAACTCATCTGAGGGGCATGTTGAATTGACTACGATTGTCGTGATGTGACTATGACATAGTAATTTCACTACAACCATTATCGAGAAGCTAGCGTTGCTCACTACGATTGTCATGCTCACCATGGTCATATTGGTGTACTAAGGTCGTGATTGTAACATCCAAACAATAATCTAACAATTATTTACATAAGGATATCTAAATAAATTTTTTGGTAAATGAAAAATATTGATTGAACTGTTTTAATATACTAGATTGTTACTTTTATTTTGAAAAGATGTTAGTATGATAATATATTAGATTGGTTAAAGATAATTATAACTAAAGATAATAAAAATAATAGACAAAGAAAGATCGGTTAAACAAATTTCAAAATTACTTACAATTCTTATATAAGGATAAAAAAATCATTCTCTTAGAATTACACATGTAAACAGATTCTCTTGATATTAATAGGTTGCTCAAAAACAGAGAAAAAGAAAGAAAATTGAAAAAATATTTAGACACAATTCATTGAGGCGAACAAGAATAACGAAGAGCGCGAATTTCTTGCTTCAAGAGGTGAGTAAAATACTTATCTTTTAAAACTTCCATGATATGATTCTTAAAAGAATAATTTTATATTCTAATATAAAATTCAAGATTAATAAAATTCTAGGTATTATGGTATATTTCAAATATTTCCTATTACAATTGAGTTACCTTTTTAGCATGATTTGGTTATCACTTGTCATGATAATTGTTTGTTGGAGCTTCCTGTACACGAATTGTTAGCAAAAGAATTATGAGTTTTTCTTGTTATATATACAAAGAGTTTGATGAAAGGGAAATCATGTAGTACATGTCAATTTTTTAAAATTTTGGCATGAAGTCCTTGGCTTTTAAATTCTTATGTTGTGCATGGATAAATACATGTATGTATGGATGCATTTGGCTCATAGTAGATTATATTCCTAAGTTTACAAATTGCATGCCATTAGTTAAAGAAAGAATAACATCTACATGCATATGTAATTGGATTTACCTTGGGAAACTAGGTTTACTTTGAGTGTAACTATGTATTGCATTTGAGTGAACTATTATATGTATTATTTTTATATTTATATTTTTATATGATCATAGATAGATAGGTAGAATATATTGTTCATACAATTAACTTATAGGTTACGAGGACACTGTATTGTATTGATATGTATGACAAGAATTCAATAACTTTGATACATGCAAAGTGTTTGAAATTTTATTTTGATAATTATTTAGAATGATAGTTGATAGTTATGTGTGAGTTGGACATTATTTTTTGGAAAGTGGTGACTTTGTATTATAGTATGATAATTAAACATGAGATACATCTATTTGGGAAGAGGATGAGATTTGTTATAAATATCTCCACCTGGGATGGAGAAAAGATTCTGCATACCTTCATTTATGATGAAGAAGGCAATGAGATGTCATTGTATGAAAAATGAACTCATAAATCCTTTGAAGAATTTGAGATTTTCAATGGTTCCGAGAACCAATGAATCAAGTATTGTGATGATGAGAATAACTAAGTTGTGTTTATTATATTTATTTGGATGTGTTAAGATGTTGTCCTTTATTTAAATATTTTTTATTCAAAATTTCATGAATTGTGATTGTTTTAATATGATTTTTATTGGTGTGTAAATATATACATATATAATCTTATTTTAAATTCATTACGGATTCCATTGCGGATCTTTCGGATTAGCGCACCGGTTGAGAACAATACTATTTGTGAATTCTTGTTAGTTGTTTTATTCACTAAGATTATCATTTCATTATAAATGTTGTCTCTCGAAAAGAAATTGTTAAGTTTGAGGAGACTTGAAGATATAATTTTCTTAATTATATTTTTTTAGCTTCGTTGGTATTTTAAAATAAGACGTGAATGTGGTCACTTTTGTTATATTTTTAGTGTTCATTTAGCTTAGATATTCATATTTTAAGGGTAATATTTTTTATTTATTAGGCATAGATGTATAATGAAGGGGGTTACAATAATTCAGTGGGGAGTCTTTAACTCTCCATTCAAAACACATTTTCACTTTTTTTCCACTTAATTGAATGGTTTTACTTCCACATATAAAATTAGTATCAAAATGTGAGTTTTACAAAAAAAAAATACATACAAATAAAAAAACTCATAAAATATCACTCCAAAAGTGATTTATCAAGAGAATAAAAAAGAACATTAAATTAAGTAGAATTCATAAATTGAAAGTCCTATTTACAATCCATAACCCTTGAAAATTTTCCTCATCATTAATTTTACTATTTTTGAACTATTGTTTTATCTTTAATTTAATTTTTCTCATTTTAATTAGTATTTCCAAATTTGAAATTATTCTCAGTATTTTTGCACTATTAATTTATTATCAAAACTTAGTAATATTTTTTTTTTGTTGGATACAAGGAAAAGAAAATGAAAAAATTACACCGCAACCACTGTAGGGAGGGACAGGCTCCTAGCATCCTCCTCAAAATAACAGGAATGGTATCCAGAATTATAGGATAGTAGTTTCCTTGATGATCCAAACCAGCCAAGAAATCAACACTTCTATTTGCTTCACGGTAATAATATTTACCAAATCAAACGCATCCCTTGTGGAAGAATGTCAAATTATTACTCAGCAACACCATACATTTGTAGTGAGGTATCAATGGGTTGCTCTGGTGGGTCTTAAAAGCCTTTTCAATTTGCCTAAAGCCGTATATATATATACACTTGAAAGACTCAACACACTTCATTTGAAACCACTTTGTCCGAGATGGAAAAACCCGTCACCAATCAAATTAGAAGGGTCAACTTAGTTGTCTTTATTTGCTATAGTTACTTAATAGAGACATTTTTTTTTTATAATTTAATAGAGACACTTTATAATCAATATTAATAATAATAATAATAAAAATCTACCATTTGATGTATATAGTTTATTAGACAATTTAATATGAAATAACTTTTTAAACTTTCATGTTCTTCATCCAAACAAGAACAACTGCTGACTACTTTTACATTGTCAGCTTTTCTCTTCTTTCACTTTTTTTTTATTAACTTTATTTAACTTCTGATTTTTTTTTTTCTTTTTGATTTTATTATTATTTAAATTTTTTAGAGAGACACTCCCTGTCATATATAGAGTCTATTGTAGTTGTGCAAATGTATGATGCTCTGAAAAAACACGTATCAAATATGAAAATATCATATTTCCAAGGTTACAATATACAAAATAATTTTGTAAAGAAGTTAGTTTTTTTTGTTTTTTTTTTTATAGAATCTAATATCAACTACCTTTATATGGTTATTTAGATTATTTTTTCTTTATACTCCATCATCAGATATATTGGTTGAGAAAGACACCGTTTTTAACAATTTTCAATTACTTGAAGTGATTTGGATGACGATATCCTTCAGATAAAAATAGAATTATAAGATAAATGGATCCGTTGACAAATGTGACGATGAAGCACCACAGCCATAAAATAATTAAACCAATTTGGATTCTCCCAACCACTTTAGGTGGTGTCAGTAATGGTGGTTGCACAAACTTAGCATTATCACACAGAATACGCCACTTACCAAAATGTACTGGACTTTGCACAGACTTACCACTATCACACAGAATATGCCACTTACCAAATCAACTCCACTTTTCTTCCAATTTATTTTTCACATGTCTTTTTTATCTCCCTATTGAACAATAAGTGTTTAATTTTCTCAACCATAGTTTTAAAATTATATATAAATTTCCTATTAAAAGATTTTTTTTTTCCTTCTAACCATGAAATTGACTCAAAATAGTCAACAGAAAATCGTTATTCATTTTCATTGATCATATTCGCACATAAAATAAATATGATATTTTTCTTTTAAAATAATTTATTTCTCAAGCATCAATAAAAAAATAAATCTTAAATTATTTACTTAAAAAACAGAAATCACTATCAATTTTTTCGGAATATTATTGTTGTTGGTATTTATAAACACTTTCCTTTTAAGTATATGTAATTTTAAAATATTAAAATCTACATGTTAAAAAATAACATTTATTATTTATTATTTATTGTGGGCATCCAATTTTCTAGATTGTTGTATTTTTCTTTGTGGTTTGGTCCTTTTAAATTTCTGAAGCATTATTTATTGTAAGCAATCAAAGATGAAGAAAAATATTTTAAAAATTTTGTGAGTTCATTTTATGAATACATAATTAGATATAAAGGATAATAAAATAAAAAATTGAACAATATTCCAGTCATATAATTTATTTTATAAATGTATAAAACTCATAGGAATAAGTTATTTTAAGTTGTATTTTATATGATTGTATTATGTAAAAGTTTTATGTTTATTTTCTCTTTATATACATCAACAAATTTAAAGTTTTGTTAAGATGTTATTTATTTAATATCTTTGAAAAAATCAATAAACACAGTTTTTTTTTACAATAACGTCATCTAAAAATGTAAAGTAAGAGATTTTTTTTTATTATTATCAATTCATTAGTTTTTAGAGAAACAATTATTCTTTCCCTCTCTTTAGTGCGTGACACCCGCTGAATAAGTACAGAAAATTGTCGAAAAAGTGAATATTAGAAGTCCAAGAGACCAACAGACGAAAAAATAAATATTTTTCGTTTAGTTCACCATCTTTCCAAAACCTTTATTGAAGGGACCCAGATTCAAAGCTAGTTGCGGTAGGATGAAGAGTCTGAAG